>NW_028270169.1:15010744-15189907 GCF_037043375.1 Chiloscyllium plagiosum
TTTCCAGTACCACGGTGCTGTGGGCAATGTGGATGTCCGCTCTGAAGCCTCCTGCCTCATCCAAACGGACTTTGAGAACTTCAAGCCTGTCAGACTATTGCAGAAGTGAGCATTCCTGCTCTCATGCTGTCCATATCCCCTTACCTGCATCACCTGGAGTCACACCATCCTGTCCCTGACCACTGACCAAATCAGAAGGCCCCCATCCGAAGAGGTGCAACTGCTTCCGAGTACAAAGTATCCCGGTAATTCTCCCTCTCTTTGATGTGTCGCAGTATCCGCCATTCCACCTCCAGCTCAGGAACTCCAAGTGGAGGCTACTTGAACTTCAAACACTTCCTGCAGGCATGCCTGCTCTAAATCACAGTGGTATCCAGGTGCTCAAACATGCTGCAGTCTTGACACATCACCTGTCCAGTTATCCTTAATAGGTTTTGATTAATCACCATGAATTTGTATACTATTTTGAGATGAAAGAACAGACCTGAGCCATTTACCAGAAACTCACCAAATAGCTAGACCCTTTTCCTGTAATAGGGTAAGAACCATTTCCCAACTCTAAAGTTCGCACTAAGTTTTGTCAGCTACTCCTGTTTGCCCGGTGATGGGTCAACAGGACTTGGTGTGGGTGAGGGCACAGGCAACATAGTTTTGGATGAACTCAATTTTATGGAGAGTGGAAATGAGAACTTATGAGTGTGTTGAGAGGGTCAAGCCTAAATATAACAAAGAACATAAGCTGAGACAGGGGTGGAGTTGTTTAATATTACAGAATTGGAAATAGGCAAGTCTGAATGTTCCTGCAGCATGTGTTTGGAATCTCTAAGCTAATGAATAAAGTGGCTCAGCCACAGAAAATCCCCACAAACATCAACATGCCCATGACAAAATGATCTAATGTTTTTTCTTGATAGTCATTGAGGGATATATATTGAACAGGATACCCAAGAGAAATCCCCTGTTATTCAGTTGGATCTTTTATGTACAGCTGGGAGGCAGATGGCATGTTTAACTTTTGGAACAGCAGCATTGCACTGGATGATGTACTCCAAGTCTGGAATTAGACTCAAACCCACAATTTTCTGACTCAGCCATGACAGTGCTTTCACTGAATCACAATTGGCACACAAAGCTTAGCAAAGTAGCTCAAATCTATTTTAAACTTTTGTAAATATTGATGAATCACCTGATAATATCACAGCAGAAACAGGTGGCATTCTCTGTTGCTTGTTTGAACTTGCCAAGGATTTGCCAAGGAGGAAGGAGAGGAATGAGGAGATGGCTCTTCATAAGTGCTAGTACAGACTTGATGGACTGAATAGCCTCCTCCTGTCTGGTGCTATTCTAATGTACTATCCTAATTTGGAGGGTTTGAATTGTAAGGAGAGGCTGGACAGTCTAGGACTTTTTTCAGTGGAATGTAGGAGGTTGAGCATTGACCTTATAGAGGTTTATAAAATCATGAGGAGCATAGAAAAGGTAAATGAGACAAGGGGGCATATTTTTAAAGTGAGGGGAGAAGGATTTTAAAAACAACATGAGGGACAATGTTTTCACACAGAAAGTGGTTCATGTGTGGAATGAATTTTCAGAGGACGTAGTGGATGTGGGTACAGTTACAACATTTAAAAGATACTTTGATACGTACATGAATAGGATAGGTTTGGCAGGATATGGACCAAATGCAAGCAGGTGGGACTAGTTTATTTTGGGAACATGGTTGGCCTAGATTGGTTGGATTGAAGAGTCTGTTTCTGCACTGGATGACTCTATGACTCTAAACTGCTTGCTTCATTATTTTCTGCTTGCTTCGTTCCATTGAGCAACTATGTACAGATCATTCTTGCTTCTCATATATTCCTACACAGCTGGGGAATTGTAAAACATTGTTTAATTTACAAATACAATACTTGGTGTACAATACTGCCATATTACAGTGAGCTACAAAGTCATTAGTCATTAACTAATTTGAGGATATGAAATCACTGAGGTCAGTTATGAAAATTGCACTTGAGTGTTATTTCCAGCAGGGAAATGGGTGAAATGCTATTAAGTGGTTCCCCTGGTCAACTCCTGTTGAGAAATCCATTTTGCAAGTACATGTGCATGTGCTCAGGATAATAAGGCTGTTGCTTTTGAATGACCTACCAACTCTCGTTGTCAGTGACTTGCTGAAATCTTGTCAGTGTTTTTTTTACTGTTTCTGGAACTGTATTCCTGAAGAAAGGAAAAATGACATTTTGGAAAGAGAAACTGAAAATGAAAATAAGACAGAAGGTGAGTTTTACACTGGATCAGACTTTTCTTTTGTGCAACCACATGTATATCCGTTATATTGGTCTGCCCTGTATTGCTAAACACAAAATGCAGAGATGAAGCAAATGAGTCAGAATTTCTAAGAGTCATTGTTCCCATTATATCATTGAGGACAGCATTAGAAGATTAGGGAGGAAGTGGGGTTGGTGGGGGGGGGGTTAGGGGCTGGTGTTTGGGTTGATGCTGGTGGTATACAGTTCCTAATTTGCTGAATTCTGGTCCATTTCTCCATCACCTTCTCATGCAATCACAGAAGGTGTAGCACTTGTCCCTTTATTTCAACCATTCACACTGTCAAAGTCCCAAATACAACTTCCAGGTGAAGCAGTATCTTACTTGTACTTCTTTCAATCTGTTCTGCTGTATTAGCAGCTCACAATGCGGTCTCCTCACACTGATCAGCCCAAACACAGACTGTGTACTTTACAGAATACCTCTGCTCTGACCGCAAGCATGACCCTAACCTTCTGGTTCCTTACCAATTCAATACACTGTCCTACTCTCATGCTAACATTTCTGTCCTGCTCTCACGCTAACATTTCTGTCCTGCTCTCACGCTAACATTTCCGTCCTGCTCTCACGCTAACATTTCTGTCCTGCTCTCACGCTAACATTTCCGTCCTGCTCTCACGCTAACATTTCCGTCCTGCTCTCACGCCAACATTTCTGTCCTGCTCTCACGCTAACACTTCTGTCCTGCTCTCACGCTAACATTTCTGTCCTGCTCTCACGCTAACATTTCCGTCCTGCTCTCACGCTAACATTTCTGTCCTGCTCTCACGCTAACACTTCTGTCCTGCTCTCACGCTAACATTTCTGTCCTGCTCTCACGCTAACATTTCTGTCCTGCTCTCACGCTAACATTTCTGTCCTGCTCTCACGCTAACATTTCTGTCCTGCTCTCATGCTAACATTTCTGTCCTGCTCTCACGCTAACATTTCTGTCCTGCTCTCATGCTAACATTTCTGTCCTGCTCTCACGCTAACATTTCTGTCCTGCTCTCACGCTAACACTTCGGTCCTGCTCTCATGCTAACATTTCTGTCCTGCTCTCACGCTAACATTTCTGTCCTGCTCTCACGCTAACATTTCCGTCCTGCTCTCACGCTAACATTTCTGTCCTGCTCTCACGCTAACATTTCTGTCCTGCTCGCATGCTAACATTTCTGTCCTGCTCTCACGCTAACATTTCTGTCCTGCTCTCACGCTAACATTTCTGTCCTGCTCTCACGCTAACATTTCTGTCCTGCTCTCACGCTAACATTTCCATCCTGCTCTCACGCTAACACTTCTGTCCTGCTCTCATGCTAACATTTCTGTCCTGCTCTCACGCTAACATTTCTGTCCTGCTCTCACGCTAACATTTCTGTCCTGCTCTCATGCTAACATTTCTGTCCTGCTCTCACGCTAACATTTCTGTCCTGCTCTCATGCTAACATTTCTGTCCTGCTCTCACGCTAACATTTCTGTCCTGCTGTCATGCTAACACTTTTGTCCTGCTCTCACGCTAACATTTCTGTCCTGCTCTCATGCTAACACTTCTGTCCTGCTCTTACGCTAACATTTCTGTCCTGCTCTCACGCTAACATTTCTGTCCTGCTCTCACGCTAACATTTCTGTCCTGCTCTCACGCTAACATTTCTGTCCTGCTCTCACGCTAACATTTCTGTCCTGCTCTCATGCTAACATTTCTGTCCTGCTCTCACGCTAACATTTCTGTCCTGCTCTCACGCTAACATTTCTGTCCTGCTCTCATGCTAACACTTCTGTCCTGCTCTCACGCTAACATTTCTGTCCTGCTCTCATGCTAACATTTCTGTCCTGCTCTCACGCTAACATTTCTGTCCTGCTCTCATGCTAACATTTCTGTCCTGCTCTCACGCTAACACTTCTGTCTTGCTCTCACGCTAACATTTCTGTCCTGCTCTCACGCTAACATTTCTGTCCTGCTCTCACGCTAACATTTCTGTCCTGCTCTCATGCTAACATTTCTGTCCTGCTCTCACGCTAACATTTCTGTCCTGCTCTCACGCTAACATTTCTGTCCTGCTCTCATGCTAACATTTCTGTCCTGCTCTCATGCTAACATTTCTGTCCTGCTCTCACGCTAACATTTCTGTCCTGCTCTCACGCTAACATTTCTGTCCTGCTCTCACGCTAACATTTCTGTCCTGCTCTCATGCTAACATTTCTGTCCTGTTCTCACGCTAACATTTCTGTCCTGCTCTCATGCTAACATTTCTGTCCTGCTCTCACGCTAACATTTCCGTCCTGCTCTCACGCTAACATTTCTGTCCTGCTCTCACGCTAACATTTCTGTCCTGCTCTCATGCTAACATTTCTGTCCTGCTCTCACGCTAACATTTCTGTCCTGCTCTCATGCTAACATTTCCGTCCTGCTCTCACGCTAACATTTCTGTCCTGCTCTCACGCTAACATTTCCGTCCTGCTCTCATGCTAAAATTTCCGTCCTGCTCTCACGCTAACATTTCTGTCCTGCTCTCACGCTAACATTTCCGTCCTGCTCTCATGCTAACATTTCTGTCCTGCTCTCAAGCTAACATTTCCGTCCTGCTCTCATGCTAAAATTTCCGTCCTGCTCTCACGCTAACATTTCTGTCCTGCTCTCACGCTAACATTTCCGTCCTGCTCTCATGCTAACATTTCTGTCCTGCTCTCATGCTAACATTTCTGTCCTGCTCTCACGCTAACATTTCTGTCCTGCTCTCATGCTAACATTTCTGTCCTGCTCTCATGCTAACATTTCTGTCCTGCTCTCACGCTAACATTTCTGTCCTGCTCTCATGCTAACATTTCTGTCCTGCTCTCATGCTAACACTTCTGTCCTGCTCTCATGCTAACATTTCTGTCCTGCTCTCATGCTAACACTTCTGTCCTGCTCTCATGCTAACATTTCTGTCCTGCTCTCACGCTAACATTTCTGTCCTGCTCTCACGCTAACATTTCTGTCCTGCTCTCACGCTAACATTTCTGTCCTGCTGCAGTGTTCCATCCAACCCCAAACAAGCTGGAGGAGCAGCATCTTATTTTCTACTTTCGCTCTTTAGAACCTTCAGACTCCACAATTTCAGATCATGAATGCTATATATAATTTTGATCTATCCCCTTCTTCCACAACCCACAGTTTCTTGTGTGAGTCGGTTTGCTTTCAGTAGGTCTGACTGACTTTCTGCTCTTAAGAATCTACCATTAAATCTTACACTACTTTCTCTACTATTATTAACAGTTCCTTTGCCCTTAGCTGGATGTGGCAGGACTGCTGTTTGTTGTGGAATTGTTCAGTCCTGAAAAATGTGTTGCTGGAAAAGCGCAGCAGGTCAAGCAACATCCAAGGAACAGGAGAATCGTTTTGGGCACGTTTTGGGATTCCTGAAGAAGGGCTTATGCCCGAAACATCGATTCTCCTGCTCCTTGGATGCTGCCTGACCTGCTGCGCCTTTCCAGCAACACATTTTTCAGCTCTGATCTCCAGCATCTGCAGTCCTCACTTTCTCCTGATTGTTTAGTCCTGCCAACCAATGATATTTATTTGGCTTCACCAGGTGGACATCTCATTTCTAGGCCTGCCTGGTGCTGCTCCTGGCATGCCCTCTTGCACTCTCCATTGATCCTCCATTGTGCCTCCATTGCTAGAAGGATGGAGTCCAAAAACAGGGAGGTTATGCTGCAGCTGTACAGGGTGCTGGTGAGGCCACATCTGGAGTACTCGGTACAGTTCTGGTCTTCTTACCTGTGAAAAGATGTACTGGCATTAGAGGGGAGGGCAGAAGGGGTTCACCAGGCTGATTCTGGAGTTGAGACGGTGGCTTATGAGGAGAGATTGAGTAAACTGGGACTGTACTTATTGAAATTTATAAGAATGGGAAGGGATCTTACAGAAACATAAAATTAAGAACGGTATAGATAAGATAGATGCAGAGAGTTTGTTTTCACTAGTGGGTGAAAGTAGAACTAGAGGGCATAGTTTCAAAATAAGAGGGAGATTTAGGACTGAGTTGAGGAGGAACTTCTTTACCCAGAGGGTTGTGAATCTGTGGAATTCCCTACCCAGTGAAGCAGTTGAGGCTACCACATTGAATGTTTTTAAGGCAAAGAACAGGAAAAGACTTAAGGGCTATGGTGAGAGGGTGGGTAAGTGGATCTGAGTCCACAAAAAAATCAGCCATGATCTTATTGAATGGCGGAGCAGGCTCAAGGGGCCAGATCCTGCTCCTAGTTCTTATGTTTTTATGAGCCAGAGTTGATGTCCTGACTTGATGGTGTTGATAGAGTGGGGACATGCCAGGCCATGAGGTTGCGGCTTGTATTGGACTATAATTCTGCTGCTGATGGTCCAGTGCCTCGTGAATGACAAGCTTTGAATTTCTAAACCTGTTCAAAGCATATCCATTTGGTAATGTGAACTAGTGGAGGAGATTCTCTGTGTGGTAGTGATCCCTGCGATCACTGTCGTAGACAGATACATCTTTGGAAGGCAAGTCAGTGACCATGAGGTCAAGTATGTTCTTCCTGGTAGCTGTTCCCTTTAGCACCTGCTGCAGACCCAGCCTTGCCAGGTTCTCTTTTGGGACTTGACCAGCTCAGAAAGCAGGGGTGCATCCATGCCATCATTGGTGATGCGCTTTGAGGTTCTAAAGCCCAGAGTACATTCTGTGTCCTTGCCGCCCTCAGCGTTTCCTCCAAATGCTGTTCAACATGTTGGAGCACTGGTTCATCAGCTGAGCGAGGGTGGCATGCAGTAATCAGTAGGAGGTTTCCTTGCCCATGTTAGACCAGAAGCCATGAGACTTCATGGGTCAATGTTTGAGGACTCCTAGGGCAGCTCCCTCCTGACTGTATATCACTCTATTTCCACTCTTGCTTCTGGGACTGAACATTGTCTGTGAGACATGACGTTGTCAGGCTGTTGCTTGACAAGACTGTGAGACAGCTCTCTCAATTTTGGCACTTGCTCCCAGATACGATTGACAGGACTGAGTTTGCCATTGTCATTTCTAACCATTAGGTTAACCCCGGGTTATCAATCCAGTTTCATTCCTCTTTGAAGATATTTTTGGTGTTTAGATGGATTATTAGGCTATTTCAAAGGACAGTTAACAGGAAACCATATTACTGAGAGCCTGGAGTTACATGTAGGCTGCAGCAGGGAATGACAGCTGTTTTCCCTTCCCTAAAAGGACATTAGTGAACCAGGTGGGTATCTGCAACAATTGGCAAGTGTTTTATGGCTATCATTAGACTTTTAATTTCAGATTTGTAATTTGACCAACTGCTGTGGTGGGATTTGAACCTAATTTCCCAGAGTATTATGTAGGCCCCTGGAATACTAAACTGGCATCTGTGATGCTGGAGAAGACAGATTATTCACTCAGCACCGCTGGCTTATGATTGTTGCAAATGCTTCAGCCTCGTCTTCTGTATTGATGTGCTGGACTCTCTCTTCAATGGTAGTAGGGATATTTATAGAGCTTCCTCCTCCAGTGATTTGTTTAATTGTTCACCACCATTCAGGCCTGGATGTGGCAGGACTGCAGAGTTTAGATCTAACTGGTTGATTGTGGGATTGCTTAGCCTGTCTAGTGCATGTTGAATATGCTGCTGGAGATGCAACTGGTCCTGTGTTGTAGCTTTACTAAGTCGACTATGCAATTTTAGGTTTCCCCTTATGGTGGAGTCTTGAACCCGGGAGACAGCTTGAGAATTAGGGATCCTCCATTTAAGGTTGAGATGAGGCGATTTCGCCTCTTACAAAGGATCGTTCATCTGTTTTCCCCAGAAAACAGAGAAGGCAGGATCATTGGGTATATACAAGGCTGAGAGGCAGATTTTAAATCAACAAGTGAATGAAAGGTTGTATGCAAAAGACAGGAAAGTGGAATTAAGCCAACAGTCAGATTAGCCATGATCTGACTGAATGGTTTAACAGGCTCAAGGGGCCAAATAGCCTATGCCTGCTCCCAGTTCCTGTGTAAAGGCACTATATAAATGCAGATTGTTGTTACAAAGGTAGGACTCACAGAATCTGGATTATGAAATATTTAATAAATCTTAGCTTTCCGTAGAAGGCTGTTAGTATTGTTATACACAACATGCTGATGCCTTCAGTGATGGTGACCTTAATGTTTGTTGAAGTAATCAAACAGCAAAATGTATAGAAATCAAGCGATGTCAATTTTGGGCTGAAAGCTGACAGTTGAGCATTCACAAAAGTTGGCCTTTTTGGTGAATTCTATACCGAATCATGTGTGACTCTTTTTCAAGGAAACCTTTGAATAGAGAACAAATGTAGTTTTGAGGAAAATTCTTGGCCTCTGTTGTATATTATTCATAATAACAGGGAAACAGCATGTGCGGCATGTTCCTTTCCAAGTCACTCATCTATCTGACATGGACATTAATCGTTGTTCCTTTACTGTGCTGGAACTCCCTCCCAAAGGCATTGCAGGTGGACCTGCAGATTATCTCAACTCTGCAACTAGGGATGGGCAATAAATGCTCAAATCCCATAAATGAATAGAAAAGAAATATTTGGATTACATTCATTATCAAATTGAATTAACATTATTGTTACATGTACTCAAACCAGTACATTGGAAAGTTTACAAGTCGCCACTTAAAACAGTGAGCGTACCTAGGTACAGCCTCTTCAGTTACAAGATTAGTTACAGTGCAACAGTGTCACCAACACAGGGTGCCATCTTAGGTACAGAGCACCTAGGGACAGTCCTTAGTTCCAGAATAGAGAAATGAAGAAAAAAAATGACATTATAGCTGTAGGTGTATAATCCATAGATCAGAAAGATAAGAAGCAAAGTTAAAAAGGCAAGCATCACAGTGTCTCTGCAGGGGCTCTCTGCAGGAGGCTTCTGCGTGGTCTGACCACTGGCTGCCACCATGCACTGTGCTGGGCCACTGCCCCACTTTGTGTGGGGCCGCTGACCGCTGGCGTCCCAGCTTCAGAGGTTGGGAGTTGGAGGCCGGGACCGGGTATCCAAGGATGAGAGAGGGAGGAAAAGAGAAAGAAAGAAAGAAGAAAAAGAAAGGGGATCATGGGTTATGGGGAGAAAGCGGGAGAATGGGTTTGAGAAACTTATCAGCCATGATTGAATGGCAGAGCAGACACGATGGACTGAATGGCCTAATTTCTGCTCCTATGTCTTATGGTCTTACCATCTTAAATGGCGGAGCGGATGTACTCTGGCTGGAGTGTCCTACTTCACCACCATCTTACTGGATGGTAATATTAAGAGTGTGAATCAAATTATTTTGGACTGCCATGTAGTCAGTAATGGGCACAGCGCTGGGATTGTGATGATAGACATTGTGACATCATTGAATTTCCATAATAGTTGAATACACGCCAAACAAGACAAATTGGCCTGTTTATGCTCCACATGAATCCCATCACAATCTCGGAGTCACACAGAATTCCAACCTGCCTCACCTCAGCTTTTGCACATACCAATCATTTGATTTCTGTTTGAATGTATCTAAGATATTTGACTCAACCACTTCCTGTGGTCTGAGTTCCACTTTCTAACCACACATCGACAAAAGTTTGTCCTTACTTCCCTGTAGCATTTATTAGAAATTCATTTGCGTTTTTGGTTTTAGTTCCCTTTAAGCAGAAATGCTTCATCTACATTTACCGTGTCCACCTCATGATTTATCTTTTCTGAAGGAAATGCTGAATTTTCTAAACTTGCCTGCTACCTGTTTTGTCACACCTTTGGTTACCAGCCTTGTATATTAAATGATTTTTGTACATTTTGTTTATCCAACGGGGTGAATCATACCAGAAATTGGCTAAGTGTTAACTTTGGCACATTTGGTAGAATTCCTTGAATATTTTCCACATGTATCATGCTGTTATGCCACATTGTATTCTCTCAGTTGTTGTAGGCAGACCTGTTTGGGGAGTCCTGTGATTCCTGCCATTGGCTTTATCATTAAAACCAGTCCTTCACAATGCACATAGTAAGAGGGCAACCAGGAACAAACATGTTGCAGGCTTACAGATGGCACAGCTGACGTTTCATTGCATGTTCAAGTACACATTAGTACATCTCTTCCTATTTAAGCACCTTTGTACCCCTCCTTAGCCACATCCCATCTTGCAAACCTGTCTAAGGGAATGCTACTCTTTTCGTGATGCCCAGTGAAGCTCAACCCCCCGCTCATTGTTCAATGTGGGACCATCACACACTGGAAAGCCTTCAAACGGTTCAAAACCGTTCACTTTTATTCAGCAACAGCAAAAGTGAACAAAAAAGAAATCAAACATACAGAAACTGCATTTGCCTCTGGGAAATGCCAGGCACTGCCTGCCTTTTCGATCAACAACAACTGTACAGTCAATGAGTGATCACCGCAGCCACCTCACATCTACCCGTTCTGAGGAAGGGTCACTCGACCCGAAATATTAACTCTGATTTCTCTCTGCAGATACTGCCAGACCTGCTGAGCTTTTCCAGCAAATTCTGTTTTTGTTTCACATCTGTCAGGTCAGAGAGTCATAGAGATGTACAGCATGGAAATAGACCCTTCGGTCCAACCCGTCCATGCCGACCAGATATCCCAACCTAATCTAGTTTCATTTGCCAGCACTTGGCACATATCCCTCTAAAGAGGAGAAAGTGAGGACTGCAGATGCTGGAGATCAGAGCCGAAAATGTGTTGCTGGAAAAGCGCAGCAGGTCAGGCAGCATCCAAGAAGCAGGAGAATCGACGTTTCGGGCATGAGCCTGAAGCCCTTCCTGAAGAAGGGCCTATGCCCGAAACGTCGATTCTCCTGTTCCTTGGATGCTGCCTGACCTGCTGCGCTTTTCCAGCAACACATTTTCAGCACATATCCCTCTAAACCATGCCTATTCATATACCCATCCAGATGCCTTTTAAATGTTGTAATTCCTGCTGCACTTGATGCTGCAGTGTTCTATCTTCACCTTGGAAGGCTTGTGTTGCTGTCCTAACTCTTCAGGATCCATCGCAACTCCTCTTTGCAAGTTCCAGTTGTGAAGAACATTGCAGGCCAGGATTATATGCCACACTCTGTCTGGAGTGTACTACAAAGGCCAGGTCTTGGGACCTCATCTTCAGCAAGCCTATTGTCTGCCCCCTCTTGATGGAAGAGTGGGCTGCATTTTTTCTACCCCTGGCCTCAATCAGGGGTTGTGTAATGGATTCATTTGCCATGGCCACAGTTGGTGGCCCTTGTCTCCAAGTTACCATCCATGTAAGGCATCCATCTCTGCCAACAAAGCAGGGATACAAGGGTTCTCAAGGATATGGGCATCATGCAGCTCCTAGGGTACCTGGCACAGCTTTCCAAGATGTGGTACTGATGATCACAGTTGATTTGTACATTTGATGGAACAAAAGACTTTTCTATTGATAAAGTCAGTTACACTATGATAAGGAACTCTCATGTGTGTCCTGTCTATAGTATCCTGTACCTGGGGAATGCCAGCTCTGTTGGCAAAGCCTCCTGTCCAGTCTGCAGCAAGGACCTTGGCATGGAGAAATGAGATAAAATGTTGTGATCTGGCAAAAATGCATCAGGAACAGCCTTGATGAGTTTCTGGGTTGAGGGTTGTAAGGTCCCACACAGGTCCCCAGTGGATCCTTGGAAGCAGCCAGTTACAAAGAGGTTTTGTGTAGCTGTCACCTTGACGACCAGTGCAATGGGATGGCCACTCCATGTGGAAGGTTCTGCTCCAGCAAATGGCATTGCTCAGTGACGGTGTCCTGGGGGATTACACTGCGCCTCGTTCATCTGGAGGAAAAGGCATCATGGATGACAAACTCTGGGTCTCCTGCACATCCTGAGGGGGGCCTCCAGCTGTAACCTCTTCCTGTGGAGGTGGTTCAGTAGCCACTGCAGGTTTCTGCTGCTCCTGGGCTTGCTGGTGTATCTGATCCTCCTCTATTTCTCCAAGAACTTGTTGGAGTGACAGTAACTTCTGGTGTGTCTGGATCCAATGGTCATGCTTCCAATAAACCATCTGGGAATTACAGAGAAACAACACATCCGTAGGAATATGGATCATCAGCATTTACAACCGCTTTCAAACTACAATTTAGATCAGTCCTTCATTGAGTGGAGCTTGGAGGGTCATGGAGTACCCCTATGTGGAACTTTCATACAGGGACCTCTATTCCAATAAATACAACAGACGCCAAGTTGCAGAACTAGAGTAGGAGGTTGTAAGTGCATTGTACTTCCACTGCCACTTTTATCTAAGAATGGCAGCATTGCATATAAGAGCATTCCTGAAGAAGGGCTTATGCCCGAAATGTCGATTCTCCTGCTCCTTGGATGCTTCTCCAGATATTTGCTTGCAGGAGGCACACAATGACTGGTTCATATTTATAAAGGTCTCTTTCAGTCTGCAAATAGAAGTACAGTAAACTAAAAAGATACAATCTTTACATTGCTTGGATGCTCACAACATCCCTGACTACTGTGCCCTGCTTTTTATGCGCTGTCCCCCCTTCATCCTGACCTTAAAGTCTCACTGTACTTCTGGCTTGACTCACATTTCAGCACAGACATAAATCAGACAGCTTGTCAACAGTCATCAGTCAAGGGGCTGGGCATGTTGCTGGATGGCACCATGCCACATCAATCTCACACCTGAACCATGTGCCAGCAGCAGACATGACAAATTCGCTGCACATATATCAGCCGAATGAGCATGTTACCAAGTCTAAGGGAATTACTCAGTCAAGTCAAGGGATGCAGCCTTCAGTCAGGGGCCCTAGACATTAACGCAAGGTCAGTGTCCAGGTACACAGACACATTCAGTTTTTATTTCTGCAGAGTCAGGGCTCCATGTCACTATTGTTCCTGGCAATTGGCCACAGTCAGTCCTGCAGGTGTAGTGCGAGCAATCCCCAGGGAATTGTGTTTTGTCAGATGGGCAGCTGCGCACAGATCAGTCCAAGGTCCAGTCCATTGTTGCTATATGTCCAAGTCAGACACGGTCAGTCCTAGGGTCTGACTTGGACATATAGCAACATATTTACATTTCAAGGTGAGAGGAAGTCTGTCTATGCCTTTGTGCAGCCTGTGAGAGCTTGGATTGTGAATCATGGCCCACAGATGTGCTGGCCATCTGGAATTAATTCTGCTTCACAGAGATGACTGTCTTCAACCTGCAATGATCAATGACATGGTCAAGTTTGGGTGTGACCAGGATTTTATCCCATGCAGTTAGGCGCTGGAATGTTTCACATTCAGGTCACTGTGAATTCACGTGTCTCCAACTTCCATTGTAAATGTGCCTGATGAATACAATTGCCCCTTGAAGGTCCTCACATCTCTGACAAATAGACTTGGGGGTGTTCTTGAAAAAGAAGCACTTACTCCACCCTACTCAGTATGATTGCAGCCATTTTTCGTTTCCAGTGGCCATTTACAATTTGCATGGATATTGAAGGCACTACAGATCATGCATGTCAGTCTTCCTGGCACTCCCTATTGAGCCTGTCAGTACTGAGCTTCCAAACACTCCCACACAGCCCTTTGACTCACAATTTTGTCTCTCAACATGACCACCTGAGCCCTGACCCTATAGCTTAGACATGCTAAGCGTTTATGTTGCACTGACCCTTCCATCGGGGGGGTGACCATTCAAATTGTGTATCGCAGCATGCTGCTTCCAATCCTGATTTCCTTGTTGGTCCAACCTCAGCAGTGTTCCCTGACAGCCGAGCCTTGACTTTCATTGCGCTGACCCTAGGACTGACCGTGTCTGACTTGGACATATAGCAACAATGGACTGGACCTTGGACTGATCTGTGCGCAGCTGCCCATCTGACAAAACACAATTCCCTGGGGATTGCTCGCACTACACCTGCAGGACTGACTGTGGCCAATTGCCAGGAACAATAGTGACATGGAGCCCTGACTCTGCAGAAATAAAAACTGAATGTGTCTGTGTACCTGGACACTGACCTTGCGTTAATGTCTAGGGCCCCTGACTGAAGGCTGCATCCCTTGACTTGACTGAGTAATTCCCTTAGACTTGGTAACATGCTCATTCGGCTGATATATGTGCAGCGAATTTGTCATGTCTGCTGCTGGCACATGGTTCAGGTGTGAGATTGATGTGGCATGGTGCCATCCAGCAACATGCCCAGCCCCTTGACTGATGACTGTTGACAAGCTGTCTGATTTATGTCTGTGCTGAAATGTGAGTCAAGCCAGAAGTACAGTGAGACTTTAAGGTCAGGATGAAGGCGCATAAAAAGCAGGGCACAGTAGTCAGGGATGTTGTGAGCATCCAAGCAATGTAAAGATTGTATCTTTTTAGTTTTCTGTACTTCTATTTGCAGACTGAAAGAGACCTTTATAAATATGAACCAGTCATTGTGTGCCTCCTGCAAGGAAATATCTGGAGAAGCATCCAAGGAGCAGGAGAATCGACATTTCGGGCATAAGCCCTTCTTCAGGAATGAGGAGGGTGTGCCAAGCGGGCTAAGATAAAAGATAGGGAGGAGGGACTTGGGGGAGGGGCGTTGGGAATGTGATAGGTGGAAGGAGGTTAAGGTGAAGGTGATAGGCCAGAGAGGAGGTGGGGGCGGAGACATCAGGAAGAAGTTTGCAAGAAGATTCCAAAACGTCGATTCTCCTGCTCCTTGGATGCTGCCTGACCTGCTGTGCTTTTCCAGCAACACATTTTTCAGCTCTGATCTCCAGCATCTGCAGTCCTCACTTTCTCCACTGGAAAGTGCAGCAAAGCATTGCAGAATCTGTCTTGCGAGTGGATCAGAGGTGGCTGGTATGTATTGGATGCCAGTATCTGCGGATAGAGAATGCATGCAGTCTCTGCCCATGGAGTGTGTGCTGAGATGTCGGTGACTGGAGACCAAGTGGGAGGGCTGAAGGAATAAGCAGTGAGCTGGAGGTACCAGGCACCTGCTCTGACTTTCATGTTGTGAATTGTTGCTGTCCAGTTTCTATCCAGTGAGGAGGAGAATTGGAAACTGCATACAAAAGAGGTGAGATTAATTAATAGTGAAATGTTAATGCATGCAAATACTTCAGGAATTTTGAATAACTTTTGAATAAAAGATTTATTGACATCAATCCGATGTTTGCTTTTATCCAAATTAGAATCCATGTTCCGTGCCTCAGCTAAATGTGAAGTTATGCTCCCTTCCTTATTAGATATCTCCACAGAGCTGATGAGTCCACATTTAGACTCATTGACTCATAGAGATGTACAGCTTGGAAACAGACCCTGTTGTCCAACTTGTCCATGCCGACCAGATATCCAAGTAAATCTTTGCCAGCATTTGGCCCATATCCCTCTAAACCTTTCCTATTCATATACCATTGAGATGCCTTTTAAATGTTGTAATTGTACCAGCCTCTACCACTTCCTCTGACAGCTCATTCCATACATGCACCACCCTCTGTGTGAAAAAGTTGCTCCTTAGGTCCCTTTTAAATCTTTCCCCTCTCATCTTAAATACCTACCCAGGGGAAAAAAACCTTAACTTTTCAGCCTATCCATGCCCTCCCCTAACGCTTTTATAAACTTTTATAAGGTCACCCCTCAGCCTCCAATGCTCCAGAGAAAATAGCCACAGCCTATTCAGCTACTCCCTATAGCTCAATCCCTTCAACTCTGGTAACATCCTTGTAAATCTTTTCTGAATCCTTTCAAGTTTCACAACATCTTTCTTAAAGCAGGGAGACCAGAATTGCATGCAGTATTCCATTAGTGGCCTAACCAATATCCTGTATAGCAACATGACCTCCCAACACCTATAGTCAAGGCACTGACCAATAAAGGCAAGCATATCAAACACCTTCTTCACTATCCTATCTCTCTGTGACTCCATTTTCAAGGAACTATGAACCTCTTTGTTCAGCAACACTCCCTAGGACCTTACCATTAAGTGTATAAGTCCTGCTAAGATTTGCTTTCCCAAAATGCAGCACCTCGCATTTATCTAAATTAAGCTCCATCTGCAACCCCCTGGCCCATTGGCCCATCTGGTCAAGATCCCATTGTACTCTGAGGTAACCCTCTTCACTGTACACTATCCCACCAAGATATTAGGATCTGCTAAGATCCATAGCATCATTGTAGATTTTTGTTGAATCTAAGAAACCACAGGAGAACAATACTATCAAAAACTGAACAACGCAGCCTTGTAATCCCTTTCATGTTTCATGCATTTGCATTTTTTGTTTTAGCACAGAAGTATTTAGCCTTAATCTGCTCGATTTACTGATTATTTACTGATTAATCAATGAATGCTTACATTTGCACTTCTCAGGAGTTGTAGGAATCCTTGCTATAAGACCATAAGATCATAAGACATAGGAGCGGAAGTAAGGCCATTCGGCCCATCGAGTCCACTCTGCCATTCAATCATGGCTGATGGGCATTTCAACTCCACTTACCCGCATTCTCCCCGTAGCCCTTAATTCCTCGTGACATCAAGAATTTATCAATCTCTGCCTTGAAGACATTTAGCGTCCCAGCCTCAACTGCACTCTGCGGCAATGAATTCCACAGGCCCACCACTCTCTGACTGAAGAAATGTCTCTGCATTTCTGTTCTGAATTTACCCCCTCTAATTCTAAGGCTGTGTCCACGGGTCCTAGTCTCCTCGCCTAAAGGAAACAATTTCCTAGCGTTCACCCTCTCCAAGCAGCACGGTGGCACAGCGATTAGCACTGCTGCCTCACAGCGCCAGAGACCCGGGTTCAATTCCCGCCTCAGGCGACTCTCTGTATGGAGTTTGCACATTCTCCCCGTGTCTGCGTGGGTTTCGTCTGGGTGCTCCGGTTTCCTCCCATAATCCAAAAATGTGCAGGTTAGGTGAATCGGCCATGCTAAATTGCCCATAGCGTTAGGTGAAGGGGTAAATGTAGGGGTATGGGTGTGTTGCGCTTTGGCGGGTCGGTGTGGACTTGTTTGGCCGAAGGGCCTGTTTCCACACTGTAAGTAATCTAATCTAAAGCCATGTATTATCTTGTAAGTTTCTATTAGATGTCCCCTTAATCTTCTAAACTCCAATGAATACAATCCCAGGATCCTCAGCTGTTCCTCATATGCTAGACCTACCATTCCAGGGATCATCCGTGTGAATCTCCGCTGGACACACTCCAGTGCCAGTATGTCCTTCCTGAGGTGTGGGGACCAAAACTGGACACAGTACTCCAAATGGGGCCTAACCAGAACTTTATAAAGTCTCAGTAGCACAACGGTGCTTTTATATTCCAACCCTCTTGAGATAAATGACAACATTGCATTCGCTTTCTTAATCACGGACTCCACCTGCATGTTTCCTTTTAGAGAATCCTCAACTAGCACTCCCAGATCCCTTTGTACTTTGGCTAATCTTAGTCCTCTCTATCCTGAAGGCCTTGAAAATATTAAACTTGGATGGAGCCAGCAAATTCAAAACAAGCCAAGTATTTAGTATGAGGATTTTGTAATGGAAATGATGATGGACGTTAATCCTGCACAAACGGTGCAGTAGGCAGGTTGTGTACATCATTCATTAAAGTGACACATGAGTCATTATTGTCAACTGATTGTCTGATTCAACCAAAGTCAGAGACCATGGGGATAGAATTCTGTGGAGGCAAAACTCCCATGTCGCCTCTTCAAGAAGACCCTAAATTTTTCCCACTTAGGCACTTGACAGTGACGTTTAAATTAAGAATCCCCGGGAACTGGAGACTGGATTATTTAGGAAGGTGTTCACTGGTGTTTAG
Organism: Chiloscyllium plagiosum; assembly: GCF_037043375.1. Lineage (NCBI taxonomy): Eukaryota > Metazoa > Chordata > Chondrichthyes > Orectolobiformes > Hemiscylliidae > Chiloscyllium > Chiloscyllium plagiosum. Next base: position 15,028,827 of record NW_028270169.1, read on the forward strand.
AAGAGTTAGGAGGACTTACGGAAACCTATAAAATTCTAACAAGACTGGCAAGGTAAACTCACAAAAGATGTTCCCTGTTCATTTTCAAATGTCTGTGTTTTCCTTTTCCAACACTTCCCTTCCTCTCTATAGAGCTACAGAGAGATCTATAGAACCATGTAGAGCAGAAGGAGACTGTTGAACCCATTGAACTTGTGATAGATCTTTTTAAATGCTTCTCATTCCCGTAGCCCTCTCCTTTTTTGCATGGATGTCCTATGAGAGACAGGATTAATGTTTTAAGCCCAATGACAAATTCTGAAGAAGAGTCACACTGGACTTGAAATGTTAACTCACTGTGTTTCTGCAGATGCTGCCAGAGCTGCTAAGTTTCTCCAGCACTTTCAGTTTTTATTTCAGCTGGATACTGTCTGTCTCATAATGCACAAGGCATCACAATCACAAGATACTAGCAAGATGAACTGATTGCTTTCTCTTCCTTTTTCTGCCTCTTTTTCATCTTTTCATGTGGCTATTCAGAACATAGATCCCTGGAGATTTAAATGTCCTTCACTAAAGTGAGATTGATTCCCTTTATTTCCTTCTATATTCATTTTTCATCTGTGAGCTAAACAAAAAAGAACCCCCCCCCCCACCCAACTATGGATGGGAATGATCCTCAGGGTAAAGTCTGGGCTCAACTATCTTCAGCTGCTTCACTGAACCTCTTCCCTCAAATGTAAGATCAGTTGTAAGGATGTTTGCTGCTAAATGAATGGATGTTCAGCACCATTTGTGAGCAGGTTGGAGGCTGGGAATTCTTCAGCAAGTAAATCATCCCCTGACTTCCAAACATCTCATCACCAAAGCACAAGTCAAGAACGTGCTCCATTAACTCACAGACTACAGCTCCAATGACATTCAGGAGTGCTTTGCCATCCAGCACAAACAGCTTGCTTGGTTGGCATGCCATCCACAACATTCACTCCCTTACTATTGGTGTACGGTGGCAAAAACATGTACCGTGTACCGAATGCTGCATCTTCAGCAGTACCGCCAGGAAGAGTAAAGGCAGTATGTGCAGAGAATATCACCAACTGCATGTTCCTATCCACACCATCCTGACTCAGGATTACAGTAGTCCCTCCACACCCATGGAGGATATGCTCCAAGACTTACCGTGGAAGCCCAAAACCAAGGATAGTAGCGAACCTATTTATTTAAATGGGAAATTTACCACCCCGGCAGCCCCCTGGTCCCTGGTTCTGGAAAGTTCCATGTAAAGGGTTCCGGCTGTGATAAACTGTGGCTAACTGAAACCATGGAAACCGACTCCATCGAAATGGCTGTCACCCTGTATATCATTGTTCCTTCACTACCGGTGGGCGAAACTCCCTTTATGTCAGCACTTTGGGTGTACTTACTCCATGGACTGCAGCAGTTCAACAAGGTGGCTTAGGGGCAATTAGAGATAGGTAATGCATGCTGGCTTTGTCTCATTGCTGATGCTCACCTGTCAAGAATGAACTTCTAAAAAGTTATTTCTTAATGTCCTTTGATGATTTGGATAGAGTGACTTCATCGTATGATTATCACACATCAAAATATTCAAGTTAACTCTATAATCCTGTAATGAATTAATATCTAATGAGGGATAAAATTAATTAGCATCCTTTATTTTTATGGAATGTACTGGTATCACCAAATGATTGGGTTGAATGGAATACATGCATTTTTGTGTAATGCAGTAGATTTCCTGAAAGCTCTTTCACATTCCCATAATGGCCACACCCTGCAATGATTTAAGCCTGCGATGTTTATTTTTGAACTTTTTATTTCCTCAAATTTTGTCCTTCATCTCCTGAAGGTGATGACTCAAGTTTCGTGTTGAGTGTTGACTGCCACAATTGCAAGTTACCTCCTTTATCTCATCCAATAACAGTGTAAAAGAGATCGCAAGATGCACCATAGAAGCATTATTTGGTATCAGGCCAAATTGGTGATTTTAGGGCAAATCACAGAATTGTGGTACATATCTCTCCTTTGAGTATTTCTGAAGTACTTCCACGAAGGCTGGCATCCCGTCACCAAGTCACTCTTTATTTGCAAGTGCATATTACATGACACTGACCCAACTAGCACACTGTCAGCTCCTGAAGTGAGCAGAACCCATGACCCTCCTGTTTATATCTGTCAGCCAGGACTCCCTGATTGGACCTCATTAACAGCTCCAATCAGGGAACTCATGAAGTCCACCTGGCTGACCTCATTCCAAGGAGAAAGTGAGGTCTGCAGATGCTGGAGATCCTGAAGAAGGGCCTGTGCCCGAAACGTCGAATCTCCTGTTCCCTGGATGCTGCCTGACCTGCTGTGCTGTTCCAGCAATAAAGTTTCAACTTTGACCTCATTCCAATCACTACAATTATGACTTACCACCTTTCATCTGCCTTGTTCCCATTTCCTTGCACACTGTTCCTAGCTCATTAATTTTCCAATTGCCCTTTTCAATACCTCAATTAAATTTGCACTCACAAGCAGTACATTCTAGACCCAACCAATCAGCTAGGTGAAAAGTTTCTTTGCTCAAGGCACCTTTGCCACGTTTACAAATCATTGTAGATCTCCTTTCTGTTCTCAATTTTTGTGTGAGTGGGAACAGTTCCTTCCAATCTATTGAGTCCTCTCAAGATTTTAAAATCATCTATCAGATCTATTCTTAGCCTTCTTCTCTTTAAGGAGAACAGTCCCAACCTCTCCAATCTATCCTCAGAGCTGAGGTTTCTCATTCCTGGGACCATTTTTGCATGTCTTTCTTATAGAATGGCACTAATTCTAACAGTGTCCTGTATAACGTGCTGCTCGTGCACTCTATAGCTCAGTTAATAAGGCCCAAGATATGAAGCACTTTATAAATTGCTGTTTCCATCTGCCCTGCCACCTTCATTGATCAATGCACAGATGCACCAGGTTCCTCTGCTCCTTCATCCCCTTAAGAATTGTACTCTTTATTTTAAATTGCCTGTTTTTTTTTATTATTATTTTATTTTTATTTTTTTTTAATAGATATTTTTATTAGAAATTTAACATTTTTACAAGTTTACAAAAATAAACAAAACTCTCAGATATAAACTTTGATATACAATTAGCTCAAATATACAATAACCATAATTTGACAAAAATAGAAAAAAAAACAAAACAAAAAAAAACGAAAAGAAAAAAAAACACAAACAAACAAAACTCAACTATCTACTAATCTAACCTACAACTAACCAGGGTGTATATTTAAGTCTCTTACATGCTCGGGATGTGTTAACATCAGATATGATAAAACCCGTATTCGTGCGGGATTCCTCCCCCGAGGGGCCGCGGACCAGCCAGGTCTGTAGTCTCAATTAAATAAAAGCCCTTGTTAGGATAGCCGAAATATCTGTATTTATGTAATTCAAAAAGGGTTAAATTGCCTGTTGATGATATTCCTACTAAAATGCCTTACATTTACCTACATTTCCCTTCATTGAATTTCATTTGCCCATTGATCGGCCCACTTCACCATCATTGCTATGCCCTTCTGGAGTTCTACAACGTCTTTCCCACAATGCTTCTAAGTTTTGTTCCATTACATTTTTCCTCTCTAAACATAACAGAGTGATCCGGTAAAAGGTGTAGAGACATAGATTCATAGAGTTATACAGCATGGAAACAGACCCTTTGGTCCAACTTGGTCAGGCTGACCAGCTTTCCCAAAATAAATTAGTCCCATTTGCCTGCATTTGGCCTGTATTCTTCTAAGGAGAAAGTAAGGACTGTAGATGCTAGGGAATCAGAGTTGAAAAGGGTGGTGCTGGAAAAGCACAGCAGGCCAGTCAGCATCCGAGGAGCAGGAGAATTGATGTCTCGGGCAGAAACCCTTCAATCATTCCTGATGAAGGGCTCATGCCTGAAACGTCGACTCTCCGGTCCTTGGAGCTGACTGGCCTGTTGTATGTTTCCAGCGTCACTCTATTCGACCATCATATCCCACTAAACTTATTCATGTACCCATCCAAATGTCTTTTAAATGTTGTAACTGTACCCCCCCTACCACTTCCTCAGGCAGTTCTTTCCACAGACACAGCACCCTCTGTGTGAAAAGGTTTCCCCTCAGGCCTCTTATAAATCTTTCCCCTCTCACCTTAAACCTATACCCTCTAGTTTTGAAATCCCCTACCCTGGGGAAACGACGTATGTTATTCACCATATCTGTGCCTCCCTGATTACAGTCAACAGTGTGGTGCTGGAAAAGCACAGCAGGTCAGGCAGCATCCAAGGAGCAGGAAAGTCATTATGATGAAGGGCTTTTGCCCGAAATGTCGATATTCCCACTCCTCAGATGCTGCCTGACCTGCTGTGCTTTTCCAGCACCACATTCTTGACTTTAAACTTTTATCAGCAGTACTCACTTTCGCCTAGGAGGTTCTGGAGATACCTAGGGTAAAAGGTAGTAAAGAATTTGAAGAGAAGGATAAGAATTTTAAAATAAAGTGTTGCTTAACATAGAGCTCTGCTTTCTATAATATCCCCATTTTGATGAAAGCTTGTTAACCTGAAACATTAACTCTGGTTTTCCACAGTTGCTGCAGAACTACTGAGTGTTTCCACCATTTTCTGTTTTTGTGAAACTAATGAAATGGTTTGATATAGTATGGCTCGGAGCTCATGCAAAAAGTGCAGAGATATAGGGAAAAAAACAGGAGATTGGAATTGGGTCAGAGAGCTAGTCCCATCTTGGTGGGTTTCTTGTGTTATTAGCAATTCTGTAACTCTGTGCTGAGGCAAGACTTCTTCTATGCTATAATTCTAAGCCTGAAACTCTAATGTCAAAGTTATTTCTGAAAGAAAATGTGTATTTTTATAATGTTGGATTGAGGCTTAGGATTCTTCATCTTCCTATTGAGTCTTTTTGGTGTTTTTCCATTCCATTTTGTGGCCAGATTCTTTACAATTGAATTAGTGACAAGTTTCCTGGCTATGGTGATTGATGGCTGTATTTGGTGATTTAACCCGTAGACTGAAGTGACATGGTATCCAATCTGTCAAACCGTCATGTCCCTGAGTTAACTGCAGCTGAACCATTTGGGTTTTTGCTAGCCAAGACTGCAGTACTCAGTCTGTGTAGGAATGAGGCTGTAGAAGCATTCTGCATCCCTTTCATCAGAAGAATGTGAGTGATCACTAATCTCCTCAAGAGGGTTCTGAGTGGCCATACCACATATCATAGAAAGCATCCTACCTGGATGCATCACTGCATGGTTTGGCAGCTGTTCTTCTCAATACCACAAGAAACTACAGAGAATTGTGAACACAGCCTAGCCCATTACACCAGCCAGCCTTCCATCCATTGACTCCATCTACACTACCTTGGGAAAGCTACCAACAGAATCAAAGACCCTTCCCAACCTGGTTATACTCTCTTGCACCCTCTTCCTTCGGGTCAAAGATGTAACATTTTGAATTCACTTATGATTAGATTCAAGAATAACTTCTTCCTCACTGTTATCAGACTTTTGAGCAATCTTTCAAATGTTAATAGTGATCTCTCTCTCTACACCTTCTCTGCTGCTATTACGCTATATTCTGCATTCTGTTTTTGTCTTCCTGATGCATTTTGTATGGTACAGTTTGCCTGTATAGCTTGCAAAACAACACTTTTCACTGTATCTTGGTACATGTGACAATGTACAGGACTGGTATGTTTTCCAGAGAAAAAATGAGGACGGCAGATGCTGGAATCAGAGTCGAGAGTGCGGTGCTGGAAAAGCACAGACGGCCAGGCAACATCCGAGGAGCAGGAGAATCGACGTTTCGAGCATAAGCTCTTTATCAGGAATGAGGCTTGTGGGCTAAGGGGGCTGAGAGATAAATGGGAGGGGGGGTGAAGAGATGAGTGCAAGGGAATTAAACCTAATAAAACTACAGAAAATATAGCATCATAAAAAGTGAGTGTGTTCAGGTTCTTGTATGTTTTTATTTCATAATCTTATATCTGCCCTGAACTGCATCAGGAGTGAATTATGGGGTGTTTCACTTTGAAATGATATAACACAACCAGCACCTGTCAGTGTACCAAACAATCTGAAAAGAAACAATAGTGAAATTTGTCTTTCTCACTGATGTGCAAGGATTATCTAAAGTCAAGTGTATCACCAAAAATGTCCCCTCAGCAATCTCTCGACACAATGATATCTGTATTTCATAATATTTATTAAGCAAACAGTAGTCAGCACCACCTCTAGTGTGACATGATTTGACGGGAACAAACGTCCATGTATTTTCTTTGCCCATCTCAAAAGATTACATTTGTTTACAGATTGTTATTTAAGCTGAAGTCAAATTTGCATTTAAAAAGAAAATATCTGGGACAGATAGCTTTAGGTGTTTCCTGCAAAGATGTTGTTTACTCATTGTGCAATTGTCATGGAAATTCTAGAAATTATTTACATATTTTATTCCTTTCGCACAGCTTTTGATTGGCAGCAGATAAGGTGCTGAACGTTATGTGTAACATTACCAACATGCTGAACGAAAGGGCATGATCATTCCACCTATCATTAACTACCTAAGATTCTGAGTGGCTTCCAGGACATTTATTTGGTCTCTCAATTTTTGGTACGGTCGTGTTTTGATGTCGATACAGAGTCAAGTGAATTTTAAACAGAAACAAAATCAATTAGGAACTAATGAATACAGAAATAAGAGAAATTGACTGTGTGGCTGGAGAAATGGTGCAGGAAGCAGGGTTTTAGATTTCTGGGATATTTAATTTTGTTCTCAGGGAGCTGCGACCTCCAGATTATATTGGTTTGCTCCTGCAGCAGATCCAATGGTTTTCTTCCTGGAGGAGATCCCCTTCATGTCAGCTTCAATTCCATAATTCCAATGGTAGGATTCTGCACTCACATTCTCCAAATTAAAAGCTCTCTGTCAAAAGGGATACTCTGATATACTTGTCATGAGAAAGTGTACAATTAGGCATTGTATTAAAAAAAGGGTGACCAATCTGATCGCAATGGCACTCCACAAGACTAATTCACCCACCTCCACTCCCGTTCCAACAATGTGGTACAGAGAAATACTGCCTATTGTGTTAGCATGTTATTTTGTTTGCTTTTACCCTCCTCCTGTCGTTTGTTTCCTAGGATGGTTGCTTATCTACATTTTGGTCTTTCAGAACTATTGGCATTTCTATTTGCATGATACATAATGACAAGGAACACCAGGATATTGAGGTGAGGTACTCTGCTCTGCTCTGATGTCAGTTATACAGTGAAACCTTAAATCTGGCTTCACAGGCACATATTGACTTTGTTGCCCAACAGAGGATTGGATATGACCATGTGAAGCTATATTGCCTCTTATTCTCCAGAATTATCTGGAGGGCTAAGATGCCATTCTGGGCTCCCTCTTCATCTCTGACACCTGATAGGAACACTTGCAAGATTACTGCATTTTCAAAACTGAGTTAGAACATAAAACATACAGCACAGGAATGGGCCCTCTGGCCCACAATGTTGTGCTGAACATGACGCCAAATTAAACTAGTCCCTTCTGCCTGCCCTCGGTCCATATCCCTCCATTCCTTGCATATTGACGTACTTATCCAAAAGCCCCTTAAATGCCCCTATCATATCTGCCTCCACCACTCTGTGTAAAAAACTTGCCCCTCATTTCTCTTTTGAGCTTCCCATCCCCTCCTCACCTTAAATGCATGCCCCCTAGTTTTAGACATTTGAATTCTGGGGAAGAGATTCTGACCGTATTTTTATATTTATTTTAATTTGGTCTTCATTGTATTTTTTAATAGCTTCTTCAGAGATGATATGACACATATCTGTAGCAGGTGGGACTTGAACCTAGGTCTCCTGACTCAGAGGTAGGGACAATACCACTTCACCACAAAAGCCCATTCATATTGCACTTGGTATTCCCAGGCAGTCTCCCATTTAAATACTAACCAGGCCTGAGACTGCTTAGGTTCCAAAATCAGAGAAGATCAGGCATTTTCAGGCTAGTGTCACGTCCATCATTTTTGATAGGAATGGATCATTCCTAGTGTACTCTTTAACTTGTCCTGCCATATTGAAGTGTTGTCTACTCAATCAAGGTGGAAATGTCTCCATAAGGACTGTTTGCAATCGAGTCATCTGTGCAAGATAATTGAGAGAGCCCATCACCATTCCCATGGAAATTGGATTGCCAGTATATACAGAACAACCTCGATTATCTGGACATCAATTATCTGAATTTTGGATTATCCGAACTCGATCTCAAGGTCCCATAAAACCGCGATCCATTATCCGAACAATCTGCTATCTGAACTCTCAGTTACCTGAACAAAATACTCCCCGGCAATCTTGTTCGGATAATCGAGGTTGTTCTGTAATTGTATGACTTTGAGTTGTAAGCTCTGCATATGGCTCACTGCTAATGAAGGTATCCCTATATGAGGGCTAACTATTTTGATCAGTGGCATGTGGTCTACTAGGAGACTAAATTCCAGACTGTATGGGTATTGCTGAAATCATCTAATGCCAAAAATGATTCCTGGATTTTCTTTCTCAATGTGTGCATAATTCATTTCTGCTTTGTTTAAAACTCCTGATGCAAAAGCCTTCTCTTCACTACTATATGAAGAAATGTATGTGAAATGACTACTCCACCTCCGTATGATGTTACTTTGCTATTGCAATGGGAACTTCGTGTCAAACTAGGTCAGGATTTTCAACATAAGTAAAGTCTCTTTGGTTTCTAAGGTCTTCAACACTAATCTTTGAATTTCCAGTTCTTGTTTTGGCATAATGAATTGTGCAATGGCTTGAGAACAGTTGCAAGATTTGGGACAAATAGTCATTTACAAATTTACGGTGATAGCTTTTGGTTTTGGTGGTGATTTGTATTGTCACTTTTGCACAAGCGACATGGCCTAAATCCTCATTGAAAACAATAACATGTTCCTTTAGAATTTGAGATAGATCAGTTCCAAAACCTGACAAGTGATTTATTTAAACCCAGTTGATTTTCTCCAACCATATTTTTGCAAAGTTTTCTTTGACAACGTATAAGGACAAATCTTCAGACTGAACATGCACATTGATATAATTCCTTAAAGGCACCATTTCACTTGTGCACATTCTTAGTACAATGGTGGAGTTTGCACATTCTCCCTGTGTCTGTGTGGGTTTCCTCCAGGTCTCTGGTTTCCTTCCACAGTCTAAAGATGTGTAGGTTAGATGGATTGGCCAATGGGAAATGTAGGGATAGGTTCTGGGCATGGGTCTGGGTGAGAGGGTCAGTGTGGACTTGATGGGCAGAATGGCCTGTTACTGCACTGTAGTGATTCTATCATTCTATGCTTCTAATGCACACTTTCAGGTACCAATGAAACCACTGCTCTGGTGTGCCCTCCATTCTAACTGGTCTCCCATTCAGTGAAAGAGTGACTCAGTGTCAGTGTTGCCAACAATGTCAACTGTGTTTAAGAACAGCTCCTCTTTGGATTGTGGGTGTGGTTGTATACGATGTAGATTTTCTTCCTACTCTTCGGTTTCTGTACTTTTACAGTATTTTGTTCATGTTTCTTCCTCAAACATGCCTACTCAATATGCAATTTTGCCACAGTTTCTGCATACAGCTTCTTTATGCCCAGCAATTTGCTGCTATGGGAACTGTTTTTCGACACTGAGTGGCAATTGGAGTCTGTCGGCTGCCATTTTGTGACCTCTTATGCTTGAGCTTAGCTGTTGATCTCCCTTGGCTGTGAGACAATTTCCAATGCTTTCTTTAAGCCTTGATTCCCGTCCAACCAGGCAGTCTCCTTGACTGCTTCACACCTTAAAATTACTTGTACTTCAGCCAGGAACTAGCTAAGATTGGTATTTCAATTCCGGCTGCCTCATGAACAGGCTGTTAGTTGCCATGGAGAGCCAGCTACAGGACACTCAGGATTTACCTTCCATTGTTTGTCCAGCAGCAATGGTGAAGTGACAGGGTGATGTGGGACTCCAGCCGCCCCATTCCTCATGAGGGGACAGGACAGTGCCAGTAAATACCTAGCTGGAGGAGAAACCACACACAGGAGTCCTCAAAGTCTCAGGGCACTCCAGTGGTATAATTCACCTGGACAGTCTCAGATTCCTCCCTCCCCTTCCTCGACCTTTCTATTTCTATCTCAGGCGACCGAATCAACACGGACATCTACTACAAACCGACCGACTCCCACAGCTACCTGGACTACACCTCCTCCCATCCTGCCCCCTGTAAAAACGCCATCCCATTCTCCCAATTCCTTCGACTCCGCCGCATCTGCTCCCAGGAGGACCAGTTCCAAAAACGCACAACCCAGATGGCCTCCTTCTTCAAGGACCGCAATTTCCACCCCAGCGTGGTCAACGATGCCCTCCACCGCATCTCTTCCACTTCCCGCTCCTCCGCCCTTGAGCCCCGCCCCTCCAACCGCCACCAGGACAGAACCCCACTGGTCCTCACCTACCACCCCACCAATCTCCATGTTCAGCGCATCATCCGCCGTCATTTCCGCCACCTCCAAACGGACCCCACCACCAAGGATATATTTCCCTCCCCTCCCCTATCAGCATTCCGTAAAGACCACTCCCTCCGTGACTCCCTCGTCAGGTCCACACCCCCCACCAACCCAACCTCCACTCCCGGCACCTTCCCCTGCAACCGCAGGAGGTGCAAGACTTGTGCCCACACCTCCCCCCTCACCTCCCTCCAAGGCCCCAAAGGAAACTTCCATATCTGCCACAGATTCACCTGCACCTCCACACACATCATCTATTGCATCCTCTGCACCCGATGTGGCCTCCTCTATATTGGGGAGACAGGCCAGCTACTTGCAGAGCGTTTCAGAGAACACCTCTGGGACACCCGGACCAACCAACCCAACCACCCTGTGGCTCAACATTTCAATTCCCCCTCCCACTCCACCAAGGATATGCAGGTCTTTGGACTCCTCCATCGCCAGACCACAACAAAACGACGGTTGGAGGAAGAGCGCCTCATCTTCCGCCTAGGAACCCTCCAACCACAAGGGATGAACTCGGATTTCACCAGTTTCCTCATTTCCCCTCCCCCCACCTTGTCTCAGTCTAATCCATCGAATTCAGCACCGCCTTCCTAACCTGCAATCTTCTTCCCGACCTCTCCGCCCCCACCCCAGTCTGACCTATCACCCTCACCTTGACCTCTTTCCACCTATCACATTTCCGACGCCCCTCCCCCAAGTCCCTCCTCCCTACCTTTTATCTTAGCCTGCTGGACAAACTTTCCTCATTCCTGAAGAAGGGCTTATGCCCGAAACGTCGATTCTCCTGTTCCCTGGATGCTGCCTGACCTGCTGCGCTTTTCCAGCAACACATTTTCAGCTATTGGTCCTGCACCTCCATCCTGCACCTCAGCCTTTTGGGAGTTCACATTGATAAGGGTGCACTGGCCTCTTGCATGGACACACTCAGCCCTATAGACACCTTCTGGGGTCACCAGCCAAAGCTTCAAGAAGCCAACAGATTCTGCTGTAGGGCAGGCGCCTTGCCCCCTAGCTGTAGAACCTGGAACTGCACTGAGACATTTTTGGGAGGGAAAGAAAAAGTGAAAGACTCTTGAGGACACACTGGTGACATCTCGCAGTATACAAAGTCTCACGTTTGTTAAAACATCCTGACTGTGCCACTAAATGCATTGCTTCAGTCTCTATCTAGTCCTCTGCTGTAACTGTTGTATTATACAGTGAGACATCCTGTTCTGTACAGGTATATGTGTGAGATTGACATAGCAATGTGGAGTACAAAAAAGGTATTCACTAAGGACTGCTTACCATCCAGACAACTGCCTGACTCTATGACTGTGCTAACATGCATAGAAACATAGACACTACGAATAGGAGTAGGCCATTTGGCCCTGCTCCACCATTTAATATGATCATGGCTTACCTGTTATCTCACTGCAAGGCAAGGGAAGGCAAAGACGTTCTGAGCTAAAAGGGGTAGGTGCTAAAAGAGTGAATGTGGAGAGACTGGGTGAACAGCCCTGGGAGGCAGCCTGGACCGGTGTGGGACCCGGGTGCCTGTCCCTGTGCACAAAGTGTCCTTGCAGCAGCATTGCAATGTTAGTTACTGGTATGTCCTGAGGTGCAGAGTTCAAGTGCATAGCAACCTCCAAGTAGATTAGAAAGATGCCCTGAGAGTTCTGAGAGCCTGGCAAGTGCCAGATACCAGTGTCTGTGGGTGAGGAGTGTGTGTGGCTGGTGTCATGGAGCATGCCCTGAGATGTTGTTGCTGGCGGGGAGCTGGAGTCACTAGGGGTACACATTGGGAATTGTCAATTCCTGGTTCCTTTGCAGCGGATGGGTGGGATTGGAAGCTGGATGTTAATGAGGCTGTCAAAAAGCATTGCTCACTGTTAATAGCTATGTTGCCTCTGCCTATTCCCAATTCCAGGAATCTGGTTAGAAAATGCAGTGAGTTGGTCTAAGAGATTGAGATAGGCCTCTCTGGATTCTTCCAGAAATCTCCCCATAGTCCAGTTGTTCAGGACCTCTGTAAGATTCCGCATTGACTGATTGAAATATTTGACAAGGTGATGGAGAATATTGATCAAGGTAGTGCAGTAGATACTGTAAATGCACTTGTGGAAGATATTTGACAAAGTGCCACTCTAATAAGGAAAATGAAAACCCATCGGATTAAGGACTCAGTGATGGAAAGCACAAGGTTGTGGTGTATGCATCTTTGTCAGATTGGGAGGTTGGTCAGTTTTGAGGCTGTTATTCTTTCTGTTTCTTTTTAGGAAACAACTTATACATGAGTGGAAGGAGCAGCGTGGTAGTGTGGACAGTGCTGAGGATCGAGGTAGACTTTAGGAAGATTACGGACAGGAGGGTGAACTGGGCAGAAGTATTGCAACTGGTACTCAGTGTGGTGAAGTGTGAAGTGATGCTATTTGTGAGGACCCATTATAGAAAGATAGGATAAAATAAATGACCAAATTTTTAAAAAAGTACAAACAAGCAGAAAAATCTTGGTGTCTTTACGGGGAAAAAATATTAAAACTGACAGAATAAGTTGATAAGGTGCAGTTGAAAAAAGACAGCTTGTTTGGTTTATATATAAAGACCTAGAATATAAAGCACTCTGAACCAAAACAGGGAAAAGAAGCTGATGAGCGCAGCAGCAGACAAGTGGGCACATAAGAAGGAGTGCAGCAGCTCTAGCAGATCAACAACCACATACAGATGTGTCCTCTATGACTGCGACTGTCACTCCAGTATCAGTCTCTTCAGTCACAAGCAATGCTGCTTCAGGAAAATAGAAAACTAGAACGACGAGGATGAAACCCATGGTCAGCCCTGACTGAAAGACATTCAAAATATAAAAACAAGGAGATTTAGCTGGAGTCTTGTTTATCACTGGTTTGCACTCGCCTGAAATGGTGTGGACAGTTCTGGACACCATCATTCAGGAATGATCCAAAGGCTTTTTAAAGAACAGAAAGAATCAGGGATGAAGGACTTTACTTTTGAGAAGTTGGAAAAGTTAAGGTTGTGTTCCTTGGAAAAGGAAAGCTCCATAAAGGATGTTAACTAAGGTTTACAGGTTGATGAGCTGCTTTGATGGGGTTTAGACAACCTTTCCTTCTGGTGCTTGGGTCAATAACCAAAGATCATAGATTTGTCAGAGAAAGTTGCAGGGGATTAGAATGTCATGTTTGTGAAGTATTGGAAGCTAAATGATTTTAAGAGGGGGTTAGGGAGGTACCTGAGGATGAGACATGCTCAGGATCATGGACAAACTGCGTCAAAGTGGGTTCAACCATGCTGCTCTTTCTAAGAGCCTTATTGGGCTAAATGGATGCTGCAAAAGTCCATGATTCTATACATGGTCACTTCTAGCCCAGCATGAGTCAGGTAGATCCTGGTTGGCCAAGGTGCGATTACAATGAGAAGAGAATAGTACGGGTTCCCCAGAGAACTATTATGAGGGTTATGGAACCAAATGTAATTAAAATAAACAACCAGAGTATAACAAACTGGGTTTGGGAACTTGTTTTTCAACTGACATAATATCTGGCTTCGGGAGTGGGTTATTTAGTTTGATACGAGCTGATGCTATCGGTTTTTGTTTGTGTACCAAATGATCTGATTAAAAGTGATTGTATGATTTGCATTACGAACTGATGTGCGAGGATTATATATAGCTGCGTGTATCCCAAAATGTGTCACCTTAAAAATCTCTCCGTACAATGATATCTAGTTCATAATATTTACTAAGCCTACAGCATTTAATCATAAGAGTTGCAGAATATGTTTTGTTTATTAAACCTGTTCTGCAATTCTCATGATTAAATGCTCATGAAATACTCTGTTTGTGGTATTTGACTGCAGGGTGAGGAGATAAGGTCTTAAATATTGTTTTTAATATGACCTGACCTCAACTAATCTTCTGGGGACTTGAATTCAAATCCTGCCATAAATGTTGGAATTTGAATTCAATAAAAAATATCTGGAATTAAAAATCTACTGATCATGAAACCATTGTTGATTGTTGGAAAAACCCATCTTGCTCAATAATGTCCTTCAGGGAAGGAAATCTGCCAACCTCACCTGGTCTGGCCTACATGTGACTCCAGACCCACAGCAATGTGGTTGACTCTCAACTGTCCTCTGAAATGGCCTAGCAAGCCATTCAGTTGTACCAATCACTACAAAGTCTCAACAAAAAATAAAACCAGACATATGTTAGGGCCCGGATATCCTTGGAGAAGGAGCACGCGGTGTCCACCAACACCCTGGAGTTGTTCAGGGAGAGGTGGGCGCCGCAGGGAGTGGAGTGCATTATTTTCCCCTCCAACTCTATTTTGATTTAGTCCCTGCCCTCCCCTTCACTGTTTGATCACACAGCATTGCCCTTTTTTGTGAAGGGCAATGCTTGTCACTGGCCACTCGGGTGTTTTCCTATCTTCCTGGTGGTGGAAATTGAATAAAGATTCGTACACCTTGTGTCTCTCACTGTGTCTCACACCTGCACACACACACCATGGGTGCTGGGGAAAAAAATAAGCACTACCGCAGTTAGGCAGTAGTGTGGGGGTTATATTAAAAAAAAGAAAAAATAAATAAATAAATAGGATGGTAAGGGCACTGTTTGTCACTGGCCACTTGGGTGTTTTCCTTTCGAGAGCTGGATCAGTATGAGTGTGTGCATGTGAAGAAAAAATAATAATAAAAAAAAAACAGTCAGACCACCTGGCATTAACCTAGGCACAGAAAAGGCAACAGCAGAAACAGCCCTGTTGACCCTGCAAAGTCCTACATCCTAACGTGGAGGGGCGAGTGCCAAAATTGGGAGAGCTGCCTCAAAGACGGGTCAAGCAATAGCCTAACACAGTCATACTCACAGAATCATACCTTACAGACACTAACCCAGACACCACCATCACCATCCTTGGATATGTCCTGTCCCAGCGGTAGGACAACCCAGCAGATGTGGTGGCACAGTGGGATACACTCGGGAGGGAGTTGCCCTGGGATCCCTCAACATTGATTTCAGGCTCCATAAAGTCTTGTGGCTTCAAGATTAAACATGGGCAAGGAAACCTCCTGCTGATTATCATGTATTGCCCCCCCTTGGCTGATGAATCAGTACTCCTCCATGTTGAACAACACTTGGAGGCAGCAGTGAGGGTGGCATGGCTCGAAAATGTACTCTGGGTGGGGGATTTCAGTGTTCACCGCCAAGTGTGGCTCGGCAGCAGCACTAAGGATCGAGCTGGTCAGGTCCTAAAGGATATATCTGCTAGACTGGGTCTGCGACAGGTGGTGAGGGAACCAATAGGAGGGAAAAACATTCTTGAATGAATGAATGGATGAATGATTTTATTATCATGTGTATTTTACAGTGAATAATGCAGTAAAATACTGGGAAAGGCTTCCACTGTTGACAAAATTCTGACGCCACATTTAATATTTTAAGAATAATTTAAAAATAGTATAAACAGAATCCATAACCATTCTGCCACCACTTCACTGGCATCAGTACCAGACACATCCAATATCAAAGACATCGTTCTTCAGGCACCATTTTTGACGCTGGGCCTACCTCGCTAGTATAGCTTCCACCGATGTAGCAACTGATACTGGGTCCCATCCTCGGTCTCTCCTTAATGTCTCTGTCAGAGTCCCGCTCCTGGCTCACCAACCCACCTCACCACCGTCTGCTGGAATCCCGCTCCGGGCTCACCAACTACCTCACCACCATCTGCTCGAGTCCCGCTCCTGGCTCACCAACCACATCACCACCGTCTGCTGGAGTCCCGCTCCTGGCTCACCAACCCACCTCACCACCGTCTGCTGGAATCCCGCTCCGGGCTCACCAACCACCTCACCACCATCTGCACGAGCCCCGCTCCGGGCTCACCAACCCACCTCACCACCGTCTGCTGGAATCCCGCTCCGGGCTCACCAACCACCTCACCATCATCTGCACGAGCCCCGCTCCGGGCTCACCAACTACCTCACCACCATCTGCTCGAGCCCCGCTCCGGGCTCACCAATCCACCTCACCACCGTCTGCTGGAGTCCCGCTCCAGGCTCACCAACCGCCTCACCACAGTCTGCTGGAGTCCCACTCCGGGCACACCAACCACCTCACCACCGTCTGCTGGAGCCCCGCTCTGGGCTCACCAACTACCTCACCACCGTCTGCTGGAGTCATGTTCCAGGCTCACCAACCGCCTCACCACTGTCTGCTGGAGTCCCGCTCCTGGCTCACTAACCCACCTCACCACCGTCTGCTGGAGTCCCGCTCCTGGCTCACCAACCCACCTCACTACCGTCTGCTGGAATCCCACTTCGGGCTCACCAACCACCTCACCACCGTCTGCTGGAGCCCCGCTCCGGGCTCACCAACCACCTCACCACCGTCTGCTGGAGCCCCGCTCTGGGCTCACCAACCACCTCACCACCGTCTGCTGGGGTCCCGTTCCGGGCTCACCAACCGCCTCACCACAGTCTGCTGGAGTCTCGCTCCAGGCTCACCAACCGCTTCACCACCGTCTGCTGGAGTCCCACTCCGGGCTCACCAACCACCTCACCACCATCTGCTGGAGTCCCACTCCGGGCTCACCAAATGCCTCACCACTGTCTGCTGGAGCCATGTTCCGGGCTCACCAACCGCCTCACCATCTTCTTCTGGAGTCATGTTTCGGGCTCACCAATGGCCTCATCACCGTCTGCTGGAGCCACGTTCCGGGCTCACCAACCGCCTCACTACCGTCTGCTGGAGTCCCGTTCCGGGCTCACCAACCACTTTACCACCGTCTGCTGGAGTCCCGCTCCAGGCTCACCAACCACCTCACCACTGTCTGCTGGAGTCATGTTCCAGGCTCACCAACTGCCTCACCACTGTCTGCTGAAGCCATGTTCCGGGCTCACCAAACGCCTCACCATCTTCTGCTGGAGCCACGTTCTGGACTCACCAACCACCTCACCACCATCTGCTGGAGTCATGTTCCGGGCTCACCAACCACCTCACCACCGTCTGCTGGAGTCCTGCTCCGGGCTCACCAGCCACCTCACCGCCGTCTGCTGGAGCCCTGCTCCGGGCTCACCAACTGCCTCAACACCGTCTGCTGGAGTCCCGTCTCCGGGCTCACCAACCAACTGCCTCACCACCGTCTGCTGGAGTCCCATTCCGGGTTCACCAACTGCCTCACCACCGTCTGCTGGAGTCCCATTCCGGGCTCACCAACCACCTCACCATTGTCTACTGGAGCCACATTCTGGGCTCACCAACTGCCTCACCACCATCTGCTGGAGTCACGCTCTGGGCTCACCAACCGGCCCTCCCCCATCTGCTGGAGTCACACTCCAGGCTCACAAAGTGCCTCACCACTGTCTGCTGGAGTTCCTCTCCGGGCTCATCAACCGCCTCACCACAGTCTGTTGGAATCCCGCTCTCGGCCCACCAACTGCCTCACCACTGTCTGCTGGAGTGCCGCTCTGGATTCACCAACCACCTCACCACTATCCGCCAGGTTACAACTCCAGGCTCTCCAGCCTTGACCTCATCCTTACCAATCTGCTGGCTGCAGATGCATCTGACCAAGACAGCAACCTAGACAGAGTGACCACTGCACAGTCCTTGTGGAGACAAAATCTTGCCTTCGCACTGAGAATACCCTCCATTGTGTTGGGTGGCACTATCACTGCGCTAAATGAGTTAGATTTTGAACAGACATTGAATCTCAAATTAGGCATCTTTGAGGTGTCGTGGACCATCAAGCACACCAGAATTGTACTCCAGCACAAACTAACCTCATGGCCAGGCTAATCCCCCACTCAGGAGAAAGTGAGGACTGCAGATGCTGGAGACCAGAGTTGAAAAGTGAGGTGCTGGAAAATGCAGCAGGCCAGGCAGCATCCGAGGAGCAGGAGAATCGATGTTTCGGGCATAAGCCCTTCTTCAGGAATGAGGCTGGTGTGTCAAGTGGGCTCGCCCCCTCCCCCCACCTTATCTCAGTCCCCATCCCGGATTCAGCATCGCCCTCTCGACCTGCAATCTTCTTCCTGACCTCTCCGCCCCCACCCACTCTCTGGCTTATCACCCTCACCCTCACCTCCTCCCACCTATCGTATTCCCAGAGCCCCTCCCCCAAATCTACCCCCCCCCCCAACCTTTTATCCCAGCCCACTTGGCACACCAGCCTCATTCCTGAAGAAGGGCTTATGCCTGAAACGTCGATTCTCCTGCTCCTCGGTTGCTGCCTGGCTTCTGCGCTTTTCCAGCACCACACTTTTCAATTCTAATCCCCCACTCAACCATCAAGCCAGGGAATCAACCCTGGTTCAATGCAGAAGGTCATGCCAGGAGCGACACCACACCTAACACTGAGGTATCAATCTGGTGAAGGTACCTAACAGGACTACTTGCATGACAAACAACATGAGCAACAAGCGATAGACAGAGCTAAGTGAACCCACAACCAACTGATCAGATCTAAGCTCTGCACTCCAGCCAAATCCAGTTATGAATGCTGGTGGACAATTAATCAACTCACTGGAGGAGGAAGCTCCACAAATATCCCTATCCTCAATGATAGAAAAGCCCATCACATCAGAGTAAAGGATAAGGGTGAAGCATTGGCAGCAAACGTCAGCCAGAAGCTGTGCAGGACATTGGTTAGGCCACTGTTGGAATATTGTCTCCTTCCTATCGGAAAGATGTTGCGAAACTTGAAAGGGTTCAGAAAAGATTGACAAGGATGTTGCCAGAGTTGGAGGATTTGGGCTATAGGGAGAGGCTGAACAGGCTGGGGCTGTTTTCCCTGGAGTGTCGGAGGCTGAGGGGTGACCTTATGGAGGTTTACAAAATCATGAGGGGCATGGATAGGGTAAATAGACAAGGTCTTTTCCCTGGGGTGGGAGAGTCCAGAACTAGAGGGCTATAGGTTAGGATGAGAGGGGAAAGATATAAAAGAGACCTGAGGGGCAACATTTTCACACAGAGTGTCGGAATGAGCTGCCAGAGGAAGTGGTGGAGGCTGGTACAATTACAACATTTAAAAGGCATTTGGATGGGTATATGAATAGGAAGGGTTTGGAGGGATACGGGCCGGGTGCTGGCAGGTGGGACTAGATTGAATTGGGATATCTGTTCGGCATGGACAGGTTGGACCGAAGGGTCTGTTTCCGTGCTTTACATCTCTATTAATCTATGATTCTAACTGCTGAGTGGATGATCAATCTCAGCCTCCTGCAGTGGTCCCCAGCATCACAGAAACTAGTCTTCAGCCAATTTGATTCATTCAATGTGATGTCAAGAAACAGTTGGAGGCATTGGATGGTGCAAAGGTAATGGGCCCTGACAATATTTCGGCAATATTCCTGAAGATTTGTGTTGCAGAACTTGCTGCTCCTCTAGCCAAGCTCTTCCAGTACACTGGAATCCACCTGACAATGTGGAAAACAATGCAGAACATCTCTACAGGAGTTCCTCAGTATGGGCCGGGTGCTGGCAGGTAGGACTAGATTGGGTTGGGATATCTGGTCGGCATGGACGGGTTGGACCGAAGGGTCTGTTTCCATGCTGTACAACTCTATGACTCTATGACTTTATAACCATCTTCAGCTGTTTCATCAATGACCTTCCCTCTGCCATAAGGTCAGAAGTGGGAATGTTCACTGATGAATGCACAATGTTCAGTACTATTCGTAGTTCCTCAGATACTGAAGCAGTCCATGTTCAAATGCAATAAGATCTGGACAATTTACAGCCTTGGGCTGACACGTGGCAAATGGCATCTGCTCCACACAAATACCAGGCAATAATCATCTCCAATAAGAAACATTCTAACCACCCTCCCTAGATACTCCTGAATCCCTCACTATCAACATCTTTTGAGTTACCATTGATCAAAACTCAGCTGGACTCACCACATAAACACTGTGGCTACAAGATCAGGTTAGACGCTCGGAATACTGTGATGGGGAACTCACTTCCTGACATCCAAAGTCTATCCATTATCTACAAGGCACATGTCAGGAGTGTGATGGAATACTCCCCACTTACCCAGATGGGTATAGTTACAATACTAAAGACATTTGACACCATCCAGGGTAAAGCAATCTACCTTTCAGCACCACATCCACAAACATCCCCCCCTCCTCCCCCCCCCCCCACCACCGGTGCTCAGTAGCAGCAGTGTGTGCTATCACCAAAGATCCTTAGACAACACCTTCTAATCCCACGACAATTTCAATCTAGGTGGACAAGGGGCAGAGGATGCATAGGAATGCCACCACCTGCAAGTTCACTTCCAAGTCAGATAGTTCCTGACTTGGAAATATATCGCTGTTTTTTCACTGTCACTGGGTCAAAATCCTAGAATTCCTTTCCTAAGGGCACTGGGGTGTCAACCCACAGCAGGTGGACTGCAACCGATTCAAGAAGGCAACTCGCCACCACCTTCGCAAGGGGCAACTAGGGACGGGCAATAAATGGTCGACCCGGCCCAGCAATGTCCCACAAATGAATTCAAAACAATGTCACAATCAAGACAGTCTCCAGAGTGGCACAGTTTGCAGTAATGTTTTGAACAATGCATTTCAGTGGAAATGTATTAATGATTATTTAGCCTGAGGCCTAGCTTATAATGTGAATAGTAATATCAAATATATGTGACAGATGCTTGACACAGAACGAGCTAGAGATACTTTATTGTGTGGTTTTGTTTATTAAACCCCTGTAATTCTTATGCTTAAATGCTCATTGGATAATCTGCATGTGGTATTTGGCTGCTGGATGAGGAAATAAAGTCATAGAAGTTGTTTTAAAATGACTCGAAAGCAGGATGGAAAAACTTGGTCATTCCGCAGTGGTTGACCTTTCTCCTTGATGGCATTGTGGGAGTACATATACATCACATGGATGAGGGAAGACGGAAGCCCACCTTGAGGGCAGTTAGATTCAACAATGGCCACATCCTATGAAAGAACATAAATAGTCATAACAACACCATGAAATATACAAGAAGAATTAGGCCATTTGGCCCATCATATCATGGCTTTATCAAACTTTCCTTTCATCTCTAGAACTCCAGTTTGAAGGTTTGCCTGGATTGATGTAGAGTTTCCTTCTCTGGTTGGAATTATTCCTGAAGATTTCATTTTATGATCACTTGCATCTAACCACACACCCAATCAAATATGCTTCCTCTGTCTGTTTTTTACACCAAATAAACAAATATGCACGACATATACTGAAGAAAATATGTTTATGTTTTAACACCCCTGCAATTCTTTCCCCCCTGGATTGATTGGAACAACGTCTAGTATATTAATCTTTAAGTCTTGAAGGCTCCAGGACAATACTGCAGTGTTGGTGATTCTAACCTGATGGGATTATGTTTCAAGTGGTCTCCATTGAAAGAATACCAAATAATATAATAAAAATAATAAAGTATATAATAAAAGACAAAAGCAATGATAATTATGGTAAAGGAGGGCGAGGTTTGAAGCAGCGTTTTATTTGAACTTTTGTCGACTGTATTTGCTGCTCATAATGCAGGCTCTCTTTCCACTGGTGAGACAATAATTCACCTTATTAATATTTGGTATCTCCTCCCTTCAAACCTGTCAAACAAACCAGCCACACGTAACTTTACTCCACATTGACACCTCTGGGATGTTTCAGCAGGGTGCATCAGCAATGAGCACTGAAAGGTTGCAGTGGGGACTCTGTGCACAGGGAGCCAGCTCTCAGACTGGACAAGGCTGCACACTGTGGAGATGCACGCTTACCTGTCTGAACACCTTCTTGCTTGTCTGTACACTCTCTGCCCCACCCTATCATGCCTAACATACCAATTAGCTCAGTGATGGAAAGAAACAGCTTGCCTTGCTGCTAATTTGCCCTCAGTCTAGGGTGTGTACACCATGCTGTAGGCAGTGTGTGCTATGTCAGTTGCGCACCTTAATCCTAGGACAGCTAAACCGTGAAGGAGGCATGGGGAAGGGGTGGGTTTGTGGGGTGGTTGGGGGGAAGTGAGAAGAATGGCCATCGTGAGCTTCAAGTGGGAGCAGTGCTTAAAAATGTGTTGCTGGAAAAGCGCAGCAGGTCAGGCAGCATCAAAGGAGAATGAGAATCGACGTTTCGGGCATAAGCCCTTCTTCAGGAATGAGGTGGGTGGGCCAAGCAGGCTAAGATAAAAGGTAGGGAGGAGGGACTTGGGAGGGGCATTGGGAATGCGATAGGTAGGAGGAGGTTAAGGTGAGGGTGATAGGCCGGAGAGGGGGTGGGGGCGGAGAGGTCGGGAAGAAGATTGCAGGTCAAGAAGGTGGTGCTGAGTCTGAGGGTTGGGACTGAGAAAAGGTGGGGGAAGGGGAAATGAGGAAGCTGGAGAAGTCCGCATTCATCCCTTGTGGCTGGAGGGTTCCTAGGCGGAAGATGAGGCGCTCTTCCTCCAGGCGTCGTGTTGCCATGGTCTGGCGATGGAGGAGGCCAAGGACCTGCATGTCCTTGGCAGAGTGGGAGAGGGAGTTAAAGTGTTGAGCCACGGGGCGGTTGGGTTGGTTGGTGCGGGTGTCCCAGAGGTGTTCTCTGAAACGTTCCGCAAGTAGGCAGCCTGTCTCCCCAATGTATAGGAGGCCACATCGGGTGCAGCGGATGCAGTAAATGATGTGTGTGGAGGGGCAGGTGAATTTCTGATGGACATTGAAGGATCCCTTGGAGGGAAGTGAGGGGGGAGGTGTGGGTGCAAGTTTTGCATTTTTTGCGGTTGCAGGGGAAAGTACCAGGAGTGGAGGTTGGGTTGGTGGGGGGTGTGGATCTGACGAGGGAGTTGCGGAGGGAGTGGTCTTTCCGGAATGCTGATAGGGGAGGGGAGGGAAATATATCCCTGGTGGTGGGGTCCGTTTGGAGGTGGCGGAAATGACGATGGATGATACGCTGTATATGGAGGTTGGTGGGGTGGTAGCTGAGGACCAGTGGGGTTCTGTCCTGGTGGCGATTGGAGGGGCGGGGTTCAAGGGCGGAGGAGCGGGAAGTGGAGGAGATGTGGTGGAGGGCATGGTCAACCACGTCTGAGGGGAAATTGCGGTCTTTGAAGAAGGAGGCCATCTGGGTTGTTCGGTATTGGAATTGGTCCTCCTGGGAGCAGATGCGGCGAAGGCGAAGGAATTGGGAATATGGGATGGTGTTTTTACAGGGGGCAGGGTGGGAGGAGGTGTAGTCTAGGTAGCTGTGGGAGTCGGTCGGTTTATAGTATACGTCCGTGTTGAGTCGGTCGTCCGAGATAGAGATGGAGAGGTCTAGGAAGGGGAGGGAGGAGTCTGAGACGATCCAGGTAAATTTGAGGTCGGGGTGGAAGGTGTTAGTAAAATTGATGAACTGTTCAACCTCCTTGTGGGAGCACAAGGCAGCGCCGTTACAGTCATCAATGTAGCGGAGGAAAAGGTGGGGGGGTGGTGCCAGTGTAGCTGCGGAAGATGGACAGTTCCACATATCCGACGAAGAGGCAGGCATATCTGGTGCCCATGGCTACTCCTTTGGTTTGGAGGAAGTGGGAGGATTGGAAGGAGAAGTTGTTCAGAGTGAGGACCAGTTCAGTCAGTCAAAGGTGGGTGTCAGTGGAAGGGTACTGGTTGGTACGACGGGAAAGGAAGAAGCGGAGGGCTTTGAGGCCTTTGTAATGGGGGATGGAGGTGTACAGGGACTGGATGTCCATGGTGAAGATAAGGCGTTGGGGACCGGGGAAGTGAAAATCATGGAGGAGGTGGAGGGCGTGGGTGGTGTTCCGAACGTAGGTGGGGAGTTCTTGGACTAAGGGGGACAGGACCATGTCAAGGTATGCAGAAATGAGTTCGGTGGGGCAGGAGCAGGCTGAGACAATGGGTCGGCCGGGGCAGTCAGGTTTGTGGATTTTGGGCAGGAGGTAGAAACGGGCGGTGCGGGGTTGTGGGACTATGAGGTTGGAGGCGGCGGATGGGAGATCCCCTGAGGTGATGAGGTTATGGATGGTCTGGGAGATGATGGTTTGGTGGTGGGAGGTGGGGTCATGTTCAAGGGGGCAGTAGGAGGAGGTGTCCGTGAGCTGGCGTTTAGCTTCAGCAATATTTACTGCATCCGCTGCACCCGATGTGGCCTCCTATACATTGGGGAGACAGGCCGCCTACTTGCGGAACGTTTCAGAGAACACCTCTGGGACACCCGCACCAACCAACCCAACCTCCCCGTGGCTGAACACTTTAACTCCCTCTCCCACTCTACCAAGGACATGCAGATCCTTGGCCTCCTCCATCGCCAGACCATGGCAACATGACGCCTGGAGGAAGAGCACCTCATCTTCCGCCTAGGAACCCTCCAGCCACAAGGGATGAATGCAGACTTCTCCAGCTTCCTCATTTCCCCTCCCCCCACCTTTTCTCAGTCCCAGCCTCAGACTCAGCACCACCTTCTTGACCTGCAATCTTCTTCCCGACCTCTCCTCCCCCACCCCCTCTTCGGTCTATCGCCCTCAGCTTAACCTCCTTCCACCTATCGCATTCCCAACGCCCCTCCCCCAAGTCCCTCCTCCCTACCTTTTATCTTAGCCTGCTTGGCACACCCTCCTCATTCCTAAAGAAGGGCTTATGCCCGAAACGTCGATTCTCCTTCTTCTTTGATGCTGCCTGACCTGCTGCGCTTTTCCAGCAACACATTTTTAAGCTCTGATCTCCACCATCTGCAGTCCTCACTTTCTTCAAGTGGGAGCAGTGTCTGACCACATCCAGCATGGTCACCTCATATGCCAGGGGCTGTGTGGGGAAAGGTGGGGAGGTGTAGGTCTATGTAGATGAGTTTCCAGGGGACTTGGGGAAGTCGGGCTAATAGGATGGGCTGCAGTGAGGAGGTTTGGGGACTCATTGTCTCCTTCCACAGTCTCGCAAATGGAGAAGTGTGCAATGGGGAAGACAATGACTACGAGTGCGAGGATACGTGACTCAACCTGAGGGGTATGCTGCAAAAACTGATCACAGGCCAGAGGCCCAAGCACACAGGTTGCCCATTCTAAGACCATGGTACAGCATCGACTCTCTCTCTCTATATATATATATGGTGCGTCTTCCTGATATCCCCCAGCCACTGTTGGACAATTCTGTGACAGCTAGACTGCTGTGCCCAATGGCCTTTCTTTTATTCATTTATTCATATGTCCCCAGTTGCCCCTTGAGAAGGTGGTGGTGAGCTGCAGTCCACCTGTTGTTGGTTGACTCACAATGCTGGGGGGGAGGGAATTCGGGTGTAAGTTGACCCTCAGCTTGAATTTCTAAGGGACAGAGGTCAGCAGACAGGGTCGAGACAGAGGGCCTGATCGCCTGTAGGGGCCTGTGTGAGAGGTTCCTCCTCTAGCCTCCTGGCAATGCCCTGTCTCCTTGTGAACAGTGGTCACCCAGATAAGGTTTCCTGCCCCCATTGTCATGTTTTTGGCCTAGAGGATGAATGACTGGGTGATGGAATCCTGGTGTATCAGCCCCTGAGGCTGCTGGGCCCAGGTCGCCATGGAAGCCTGATGGTCACATGACCCAGTGCATTGCTGCAGCCCGTGGGCAATGAGTGCCATTGCCTCCCACCTACCTGCCCCTCCCTGTACATGTGGACAAACCCTCCCCCTCACCTCTGATTGCCGATACCGCAGTGTCTTCTCCTGCCTGGGGCGGAGCAGGCACCTGTGCCCCGCAAATTTCTGAGAGCCAGCTACCTGGGCCATTTCTTCCTTGACAGGCCAGTTGCAGAGCTATAGCTGTGAGGTGCTCACCAGAGTACGCTCCCACAATCTCTGTGTGGACGGTTATCCCCAAGGTGTCAGTATCTGAGCTGGTGGGAGGTGCAGTCGGCAGCCTTATTGATATTTCGTCTGAGACTCTCTGTATTCCCATCCTCAAAAGCTGAGTATTGCATTCCGAGTGGAGCCAGGAATTTCGCCAGGGAGCTTCAGGCCTAGTGGAACTGCAAGGCAGAGAAGAGAGAAGGCATTGTCACCCAGTGGCGAGCAGTGATACAGAAAGTGGCTGTGGAGTAAATGTGTCAGTTCCTTTGGAATTAAAAGTAATACTCACTCATTTAACTGGACAAGGACTCAGCATCCCTGCAGGTCTTCTCCCGTGAGGAGCAGGGTTCCCTCCTGGTCGGGAGCGAAGACATTGATTTCAGACAGTTCTCCACCCCTTCAGACTCTTTCTGCCCTGTTATGGGCTGATCTCAATCAAGAAACAAAAGGGAGCCAATGCGTGAGGTTATAATAAGTGATAAATTGCAACTGTCTCAATGAGTGCAAAACAAAAAGCTTTAACAAAGTACTCGAGTTTTGTACTGCCAAAAGACAGAAAAGTTCATCCATCTTAGGATTGTGAACAGAACGGACGCGATCATGACGAGGGAATATTAGACACTAGATTGAAAGCTGGGAGTTATTTGGATGATAATCACCCGTCAGTATTTTCTGCTTTTATTACTGCAGTTCTCTGCTTTTCAAAAAGCAGTTGAAGTGCATTTGAATAGTAAGTAGGATGTAGTGAGGGTATTGGTGATTTAATAGTTTGACCATTTTATCATTGGACATTGTCTGATTATCTCTCTGTTAGTTAGCAAAGACTGCGACTGCTGGAGATTTGCAAGGCAGGTTTGCCTCTTAAGGCTACAGAAAGAGAAACTTCTGGTTTATTGATTCTGAAACTAGCATTGTGCAATTCAGCTTTTGAATTCAGTGTTACACAATCTGTTGAGGAGATTTGACAATGCACCTTCATTTTCAGTAATTGGATATTATAATGTGGAAGAGGTCTTAAAAGGTCACTTACAGAACACCAATGAAGGGCATATTCTCTAACAATGTCAAGGGAGGAAAAAAGCATACTGAAAGGTTCCATTGCAATACTTTATATTGTTTCTCAAAAGCAATAATGAGCTGCTTATATATTATTCCTGTCCTTTTATGTACTAATTTAATTGTCTTGAAATTATTTGTGCACGCAGTTTATTGCCTATCAAATCATTGTCTTTTCTGGGAGCTTCCTTCATGTTGAAAGATTTGTTCTCTCCCTTTTTTTAAGATTAGAATCCCTACAATGTGGAAACAGACCATTTGGCCCAACCAGGCCACACCGACCCTCTGACTAGTGCACCTGACACTATGGGCAATTTAGCACGGCCAATTCACCTAACCTGCACATCTTTGTTACTGTGGGAGGAAACCCACGCAGACACGGGGAGAATGTGCAAAATCCACACAGTCACCTGAGACAGGAATCGAACCCAGGTCCCTGGTGGTGTGAGGCATGTGTGATCACCACTGAGCCACAGTGCCCTCTTTCTAAGGAAATTGATGGCCAAAGACATGGATTCCCAAAACCAGGAAATCCAATCTCTATCTAACAGAAGGGAATGGATTTTCATTTGAGAACTTCTTGATGAATTAAGATGTATTTGAAAGGGAAAATGTAAATCTAACCATTGCTTTTAAATTACATGTTGTGGATAGGCTTATAGGAAGGATGTTGTGAAACTTGCAAGGGCTCAGAAAAGACTTACAACGATGTCACCAGGACGAGCTATAGGGAGAGACTAAATAGGCTGTGGCTATTTTCCTTGGAGCATCGAAGGCTGAGGGGTGACCTTACACAGGTTTATAAAATCACGAGGGACATGGATAGGGTGAATAGTCAAGGTATTTTTCCCAGGGTAGGGGAGTTCAAAACTAGAAAGTATAGGTTTAAGGTGAGAAGGAAAATATTTAAAAAGGGCAACTTTTTCACGCAGAGGGTGGTGCATGTACGGAATGAGCTACCGGAGGAAGTGATGGAGGCTAGAACAATTACAACACTTATAAGGCATCTGGATGGGTATATGAATAGGAAGGGTTTCGAGGGATAAGTGCCAAATGCTGGCAAAAGGGATTAAATTAGGTTGAGATATCTGGTCAGCATGGACAAGTTGAACCAAAGGGTCTGTTTCCATGCTGTACATCTCTATGATTATCTTCTCTATTTATGGTGGGGCAGGAGTGGACATTTGACTGAATGAGGCACATAGGCATCCAGAGATATGTCCAAGTTAGTGCTTGTACATATGTGGCTCATTTCAATGGGGTGCCATCTCACTCATTGTCATCAGTGACTCTTGTTCCGAGTAAAGGAGTGTGTGGATGCAATTTTGGGCTTAAATTAGCTTTGAATATCGGATCCATACTTAAAGCCAATGCTGATGCATAAAGGGTGGCCAATGGTGAGGTGCCTCTATTTGAGCAAATATCTTAAGGATGGAATTTGTGAGACACTGGACAAAGTTGTTGCTAAAAGCAAGACTGTATAATCATTCCCACCTATATCTCAACAACTGCATCAAATCGAAGAACAAAATGGACTGACTGAGCATAAGGTGATGTACGTATGGAAGATATCAGCTCTGCATTTCATAACAATAATAAATTCTACTTATATCACACTTTAACGTTATCAAAGATTCCACGATTATTCATAGCAGCAGTATAAAATGAAATACAGATACTCAGCTATATCATGATATAATGAGGTAGATTTAAAGGATTAACTTAAAGGGGAAGAGAGGTGGAGTGATGGATGAATTTAGTTTCTGACATTGATTCAACAATGAAAATAGAGGTTGCACAAAAGGCCGGGGAGGTGGGGGGAGGTGTGATGGTGGCTGTGGGGGTTGTGATATTTTGACCTGCGGGACTGGAAGAGCTTCTGGCAGCGTTTCTCAAAACTTTTCTCACCGTGAGAATTGTTGTGACTCTGCAATGAAAACTGAGAGATGTGGTGCTGGGGGCCAGAAGATCTGTGACAGCGGGGGACACAGAGAGTGGGGGGGGTGAGGGGGAGAGGGGGGTGGGAGTAAAGGCCCCTCAGTGAGGGGCTCCGTGGTGGTGCTGTTTCTTTCAAACAAACGGCTTATCATTGTCACTTGCATTTTACAGCAAATCATAGAGTGAAATACAGTGAAAAGCTTCAACAGTCCGGTTTTAGAATAAAAAGGATAAAAGATATCACAGAAAGAGTGTCCTGTGCCAGCTCACCAATGACACATGCACTGCCCACCCCCTTGCCTGCACTGGATCCACCAGTGTAAGAGTCGCCACTCTTTAGGCACTATCTCTTTGTCACTGGGCCCACCTCACTCCTGCCGCCAATACCGATGCTACTCAATGATGCCAGGAGTCCCCAGCTCTAGGCTTAATGCAACAAGAAGTTCCCCAGCTCCAGGCCTAATGCAACCAGGAATCCCAGGCTCCAAACATACTGCAAACAGGAGTCCCCACTCCCCTGCTACCTTGACGATGCTGGGGTCACTGGCTCTGGGCCTACTGCAACCAGGAGTCCCTGGCTCCAGGCCTACTACACCTAGGAGTCCCTGGATCTGGGCCAATGCAACCAGGGGTCCCCGGCACTGGGCCTACTGCAATGAGGAGTCTCAGGCTCTGGGCCTACTGCAACCAGCACTCCTAGGCTTCACTGCCAGACCAGGCTGCCACTGTCCCTTCGCCAAGACCCCTGCTCTGGCCACCCTCTTCAGAGCTGTTACCTTGCCTGTGCCACTATCTTGAAGAATCCACTGCCCCTGGCACCACTGATTGCTGAATGGACTTTGCCGCTTCTTCTGGCAACCCTGAACACTGGGAGGACATTCCTGGGGAGAAGGTAGCCAAGAGTACAATAGGTAGATGGAGGTGGGGATGAAGGTGATAGGTCAGAGAGGAGAGTGGAGTGGATGGGTGGGAAGGAAGATTGGCAGGTAGGACAGGTCATGAGGATGGTGCTGAGCTGGCAGGTTGAATCTGGGGTAAGTTGGGGTAGGGGAAATAAGGAAGCTGGTGAAGTCAACGTTGATGCCCTGAGGTTGAAGTGTTACAAGGCGGAAGATGAGACATTCTTCCTCCAGGCGTCGAGTGGTGAGGGAGTGGCAGTGGAGGAGGCCCAGGACCTGCATGTCCTCAGCAGAGTGGGAGGGGGAGTAGAAATGTTGGGCCATAGGGTAGTGGGGTTGATTGATGCGGTTGTCCTGAAGATGTTCCCTAAAGTTCTCTGCGAGAAGGCGTCCAGTCTCCCCAATGTACAGGAGGCTGCTTTGGGAGCAATGGATATAATAAAGGACATTGGTGGATGTGCAGGTGAAACTTTGATGGATGTGAAAGGCTCCTTTGGGGCCTTGGATGGAGGTGAGGGAGGAGTAGAGGGCACAGGTTTTGCAATTCCTGCGGTGGCAGGGGTAGGTGCCAGGATGGGAGGGTGGGTTGTAGGGGGGCATGGACCTGACCAGGTAGTCACAGACTGTGTGTCTGAAGGTAATGAAGGTATGACAGGGGTTTTGGCAGCCAATGATCTGAGGGTGACAGGAGACAGATATTGCACAGAGTTGGAAGCAAGTGGTCTTGGTGATGAAGGAGAAATGGTCACTGGAGGCTAAACTCAACTTCAATCAGGACTTTAGGGTGTGGATGAAAGATGAGATCAGTTCCTGGGGAATACTGTTTGTGCTGGAGGTGGAAGGCAATATTAAAAACTTGCTGGTATTAAATTAGAGGCAGGATTTCTCATCCAGTGTCATACCAGCAGTCTGATAAATCACAGGGAGTGGAGGAAATGGTGTGGGTGTCACTGGCTAGGCCAACGTTTACTGCCCATCCCTAATTGCTTTTGAGAAGTTGCTGACTGAGTTGCTTTCCTAAATTGCCATAATCCTGGGGTTTAGGGACATGCCAGTGACAGTGAAGTTTGAAAGTGAGAATGGGGTGTGAGGAGTTTGCCGGTGGTGTAG
The DNA here is from genome assembly GCF_037043375.1 of Chiloscyllium plagiosum. Taxonomy (NCBI): domain Eukaryota; kingdom Metazoa; phylum Chordata; class Chondrichthyes; order Orectolobiformes; family Hemiscylliidae; genus Chiloscyllium; species Chiloscyllium plagiosum. The sequence goes on from NW_028270169.1 coordinate 15,060,164, forward strand.
GTACCATCGAAAACAACGAATGTTGGAGATCACAGTGGGTAAGGCAGCATCAGTGGACCCTGCATTGTGCAGGTAGTACTAATGCCATTGTTCTTCTAGATGGTAAAGATAACAGGCTTGAAGTATATTGTGAAGGAGCCTTAGTGAGTGAGTGTGAAAAGGCAGTGCAGGAAGAGAAGGAAGCATTCGGAGTGGTCGGGTTTGTGGAAAGTTGGGCATTGACTATACAGTGGTACTTGGTGGTGACCAACCAGGGGGTAGCTGAAGGCAGATACTAGTCTCTGGTGCTGTTAGTGCCCTTTCTCCTGCTCACCCAGATCTCCCTCTCTGCACCTGCTTTCTGCATGGGGTCTGCTCATTGCTTTTGCTTTCTTTGCTTTCAGTTCAAACTTTTCCTCAGCTTCCTGTGCTCTGTCCACTGAGTGCATTCTTTGTCCCTGCTCTCCCCATGTCACATCTCTCCCCTTGTCCCAGCTCTCCCCGTGTCCCTGCTCTCCCCATGTCCCTGCTCACCCCGTGTCCCTGCTCTCCCCGTGTCCCTGCTCTCCCTGTGTCCCTGCTCTCCCTGTGTCCCTGCTCTCCCCATGTCCCTGCTCTCCCCATGTCCCTGCTCTCCCCGTGTCCCAGCTCTCCCTGTGTCCCTGCTCTCCCCATCACCCTGCTCTCCCCTTGTCCCTGCTCTCCCTGTGTCCCTGCTCTCCCCATGTCCCTGCTCTCCCCATGTCCCTATTCTCCCCATGTCACTGCTCTCGCGGTGTCCCTGCTCGCCCCATCACTCTGCTCTCCCCATGTCCCTGCTCTCCCCTTGTCCCTGCTCTCCCCATGACACTGCTCTCCCTGTGTCCCTGTTCTCCCCATGTCCCTGCTCTCCCCAAGTCCCTGCTCTCCCCATGTCCCTGCTCTCCCCGTGTCCCTGCTCTCCCCTTGTCCCTGCTCTCCCCATGTCCCTGCTCTCGCCATCACTCTGCTCGCCCCATGTCCCTGCTCTCCCCATGTCACTGCCATCCCCTTGTCCCTGCTCTCCCCATGTCACTGCTCTCCCTGTGTCCCTGCTCTCCCCATCACTCTGCTCTCCCCTTGTCCCTGCTCTCCCCGTGTCCCTGCTCTCCCCATGTCCCTGCTCTCTCCATGTCCCTGCTCTCCCTGTGTCCCTGCTCTCCCCATGTCATTGCTCTCCCCTTGTCCCTGCTCTCCCCTTGTCCCTGCTCTCCCTGTGTCCCTACTCTCCCCATGTCCCTGCTCTCCCCATCACTCTGCTCTCCCCTTGTCCCTGCTCTCCCCGTGTGCCTGCTCTCCCCATGTCCCTGCTCTCCCCGTGTCCCTACTCTCCCCGTGTCCCTGCTCTCCCCGTGTCCCTGCTCTCCCTGTATCCCTGCTCTCCCTGTGTCCCTGCTCTCCCTGTGTCCCTACTCTCACCATGTTCCTGCTCTCCCCGTGTCCCTGCTCTCCCTGTGCCCCTGCTCTCCCCATGTCCCTACTCTCCCCATGTCCCTGCTCTCCCCATGTCCCTGCTCTCCCTGTGTCCCTGATCTCCCTGTGTCCCTGCTCTCCCCATGTCACTGGTAACCCTGTGTCCCTGGTCTCCCCATGTCCCTGCTCATCCCGTGTCCCTGCTCATCCCGTGTCCCTGCTCTTTCCATGTCCCTGCTCTCCCTGTGTCCCTGCTCTCCCCATGTCATTGCTCTCCCCTTGTCCCTGCTCTCCCCTTGTCCCTGCTCTCCCCGTGTCCCTGCTCTCCCCATGTCCCTGCTCTCCCCATCACTCTGCTCTCCCCTTGTCCCTGCTCTCCCCGTGTCCCTGCTCTCCCCATTTCCCTGCTCTCCCCGTGTCCCTGCTCTCCCCTTGTCCCTGCTCTCCCCCTGTCCCTGCTCTCCCTGTATCCCTGCTCTCCCTGTGTCCCTGCTCTCCCTGTGTCCCTACTCTCACCATGTCCCTGCTCTCCCCGTGTCCCTGCTCTCCCCGTGTCCCTGCTCTCCCCATGTCCCTGCTCTCCCCATGTCCCTGCTCTCCCCGTGTCCCTGCTCTCCCTGTGTCCCTGCTCTCCCCATCACCCTGCTCTCCCCATCACCCTGCTCTCCCTGTGTCCCTGCTCTCCCCATGTCCCTATTCTCCCCATGTCACTGCTCTCCCCATGTCCCTGCTCTCCCCTTGTCCCTGTTCTCCCCATGTCACTGCTCTCCCTGTGTCCCTGCTCTCCCCGTGTCCCTGCTCTCCCCAAGTTCCTGCTCTCCCCATGTCACTGCTCTCCCTGTGTCCCTGCTCTCCCCATCACTCTGCTCTCCCCATGTCCCTGCTCTCCCCTTGTCCCTGCTCTCCCCATGTCCCTGCTCTCCCTGTGTCCTTGCTCTCCCCATGTCCCTACTCTCCCCATGTTCCTGCTCTCCCTGTGTCCCTGCTCTCCCCATGTCCCTGCTCATCCTGGGTCCCTGCTCTCCCCATCACTCTGCTCTCCCTGTGTCCCTGCTCTCCCCGTGTCCCTGTCTACCCATGTTCCTGCTCATCCCATGTCCCTGCTCATCCAGTGTCCCTGATCTCCCTGTTTGCCTGCTCTCCCCATGTCCCTGGTATCCCTGTGTCCCTGGTCTCCCCATGTCCCTGCTCATCCCGTGTCCCAGATCTCCCCGTGTCCCTGCTCCCCCCGCGTCTCTGCTCTACCCATGTCCCTGCGCACCCTGTGTCCCCGGTCACCCCATGTTCCTGCCCTCCCTTTGTCCCTGCTCTATCCGTGCCCCTGCTCTCCTTGTGCCCCTACTCTCCTCATGTGTACACGTGCTTGTGTGAATGTGTGTGTATGTGTGTCGTGGGGTCTGTGTCTGTGTCTGTGTCAGTATATGTATGTGTTTGTGTGTGTATCTGTCTGTGTGTATATGTGCGCATGTATGCGTCAGTATGTATGTTTGAGTGTGTCAGTTTCTGTGCATGAGTGTGCATGCATGTGAATGTGTGTGTATGCATCTGTGTGTGTTTGTCTGTGTGTGTGTCAGTTTCTGTGTGTGTGAGTGTTTGTGTGTGCGTGAGAGTATGTGTGTGTGTTTGTGTGTGTGTGAGAGTGTGTGTGTGTCTGTATGTGTGTGAGTGTCTCTGTGCGTGTGTGCGAGTGTTTGTGTGTGTATAAGAGTGTTTGTGTGTGTGTGTCTGTGTGTGTGTGTCTGTGTGTGTGTGTGTGTGAGTGTGTGTGTGTGAGTGTATGTGTGGTCCCAAATTATAGCAGCCTCCAGGTTGCCTGAGTCACTGGATGTCCGTAACTCTCGGTCAGGTGAGCTGGCTGCTTTGATAGGTGCTGTCATGCCAGCCCCAGGCTCTGTGTGTCTAACCTGACCTGGGACCTGGCATTCTGTGGAGCAGTTTGCTTCTTCGGTTGGGGCTTTGCTGCCAAATACAAGTGAAGCTGCCAGACACTCAGCTTGTGATTGAAACAAAACACACGGAATTTCCCCAGTTTTCCTGCAGATGAGGGCTGCAGGCTCTCGAGCAGCTGCTGTTGGTTTTGGCAGATCCCGGGAGAGCTCAGAGCTGGCATGGGAGATGAAGGAATGGGCTGGATGTGGAAATCTCACACTCTCTCCATTCCTCTGGTCCCCTTAACCTCTGTGAAACCAATCTTTTACTCACATTGATTTGCCTGGGTTTAAATCATACAGCAAGGGACAAGGGCGAAATGGGTTAGACGGGGGAACGGGACAGAGGTTTCGGGGGTCTGATGGGGGTGGGGGATGTTGGTGGTATGGGGGATAGAGGAACACAATGCTGGGGTTTGTTTCAGGTACCATCCTCACACATTATCACCTCCCTCATCAGCACCGCCATTCCAGTCAGTAAGGGGGCCCTGGGGTCATTGTCCACGTCAGCCTGCTCCCTGCCCTCTTCCTGCTGCACACCATCGTCTGCTGGATCACTGCTGTGGTGGATCCACCAGGAAAGGTGGATGTATTATGAATGCATGACTGTGAAGGAGGTGAGGAAAGGTCTGGAAGGTTGTGGCTGTGTGTTGCTTCACAGAGTTGTCAAGGTGACCCACCTGCTGACTGCACCTTTGCCACCAATCCCATTACCTTCTCACGTTGGAGCACCCATCCACTCTCCCAGTCTTTCTTGATATTCTTTTAATTTGTCTCCTACAAGTAGAATTGGAATTAGAATTAGCTTTATTTGTCAAACATACCTCAAATGTATAAGTCGGACTTGCAGCACCATCTCAGGGACAAGGTCCCCCAGGTACAGCTTCTTCACTTCCACTTCTCAGACAAATAGAGAAGTCAGAAGTCCAGCATTGCAGGTTTTAGGAGTAACTTATAAAATGGTAAAAGCAGTCTACCAATCCAGTCCCTGCTGGCACCTGGCCTCCTGTCCATATCAGGCCTTGACTGTAGACAGTGCCAAGCTCCACCTCAGAGTTCATGAGGCCAGGAGATCACTCTGGAACCACCTTGAGTCCGGAGGTCCACGCTGAGGCCGAGAGACCGCCACAATGGGCTGCTGGTAGATTGCCACCCTGGGCCAGGAGGTGGCCACGCTCGGTTGAGAGGATGCCTCATTGGGTCTGTGTGGAGGCCGGGGTGAGTCCGTGGTTCCAAGGCTGAAAGGTCAGAGGCCACAAGGTCAGGGTCCATGAGGTTGGGGGTGCCATGGGTTTGGAGGCCGGGAGGCTGAGAAGATGGAGGACGAAACAAAAAGATAAAAGAGAAAAAAAGAGAGAGAAAGAGGAAAGGAACTGATGGAGTGGACAAGCTCCAGCTGAAGCGTTGTACTCCACCACCATCTTGGATCAAGTAGCTTATCCAGTCACCTTTTATGTCAACTGCTATGAAATCTGTTTCCATCACTCAATCAGACAAAGTATCCTAACCAGAAGGGCTATTGAGGCTGGGTCATTCTATTCACTCCTGATGAAGGGCTTATGCCCGAAACATCGATTCTCCTGCTCCTCGGATGTTGCCTGACCTGCTGTGCTTTTCCAGCAACACACTCTCAGCTCATTCTATTCAAAACTGAGACAGATAGATTTTTACTCAGTAAGGGAATGGGGAAAGGGCAGGACAGTGGCATTGAGGATTCTCAGATTAGCAGAGAGCACGAACATGTGGAGAGCAGGGATGAACAGAGAGCAGGGACACGGGGAGAGCAGGGACATGGGGAGAGCAGGGACACGGGGAGAGCAGGGACATGGAGAGAGCAGGGACACGGGGAGAGCAGAGACATGGGGGTAGCAGGGACATGGGGAGAGCAGGGACACAAGGAGAGCAGGGACATGGGGAGAGCAGGGACACGGAGAGAGTAGGGACATGGAGAGAGCAGTGACACGGGGAGAGCAGGGACATGGAGAGAGCAGGGACACGGGGAGAGCAGGGACATGGGGAGATCAGCGACATGGAGAGAGCAGGGACACGGGGAGAGCAGGGACACGGGGAGAGCAGGGACACGGGATGGGCAGGGACTCATGAAGGGCAGGTCCCTGCTCTCCCCGTGTCCCTGCTCTCCCCGTGTCCCTGATCTCCCCGTGAACCTGCTCTCTCCATGTCCCTGCTCTCCCCATGTCCCTGCTCTCCCTGTGTCCCTGCTCTCCCCGTGTCCCTGCTCTCCCTGTGTCCCTGCTCTCCCCATACCCCTTCTCTCCCATTTGTGTGGGAATGTGTGTGCGTGTCGTGGGGTCAGTGTCTGTGTCAGTATGTGTATGTGTTTGTGTGTGTAGCTGTCTTTGTGTATATGTGCGCATGTATGTGTCAGTGTGTATGTGTGTGTCTGTGTATGCATATGTCTGTGTGAGTGTCTGCGTGTATGTTTGTGTGTGTTTGTGTCTGTGCATGAGTGTGCGTGCATATGAGTGTGTGTGTGTATGCATCTGTGTGTGTGTGTGTCTGTGTGAGTGTTTGTGTGTGTGTGAGTATCTGTGTGTGTGTCTGTGTGAGTGTGTATGTGTGTGTGTGAGTCTGTGTGTGTGTGAGTGTGTGAGTGTGTCTGCATGTGTTTTTGTGTGTGTGTGAGTGTGTATGTGTGTGTCTCTGTGTGCGCGCGTGTGTGTGTGAATGTGTGAGTGAGTGAGTATGTGTGTGTGTGTCTGTGCGTGTGTGTGTGTGTGTCTGTGCGTGTGTGTGTGTGAGTGAGTGTGTGTGAGTCTGTGTGTGTGTGTGAGAGTGTGTCCGTGCATGTGTGTGAGCGAGTGTGTGAGTGTGTGTGTGTCTGTGCCTGTATGTGAGTGTGTGAGAGTCTGTGTGTGTGTGTGCGTGTGTGTGTGCGTGTTTGTGTGAGTGTGTCTGTGCGTGTGTGCGAGTGTTTGTGAGTCTCTGTGTGTGTGTGTGTCTGTGCGTGTGTGCGAGTGTTTGTGAGTCTCTGTGTGTGTGAGTGTTTGTGTGTGTGTCTGTGCGTGTGTGCGAATGTTTGTGAGTCTCTGTGTGAGTGTGTGTGTGTGAGTGTTTGTATGAGTGTGTCTGTGCGTGTGTGCGAGTGTTTGTGAGTGTGTGTGTGTGAGTGTTTGTGTGAGTGTGTCTGTGTGTGTGTGCGAGTGTTTGTGAGTGTTTGTGTGTGTTTGCAGGTTTTAGGAGTAACTTATAAAATGGAGAAAAGCATGTTGAGAATAATTGTCTACCAATCCAGTCCCTGCTGGCACCTGGCCTCCTGTCCATATCAGGCCTTGACTGTAGACAGCGCCAAGCTCCACCTCAGAGTTCATGAGGCCAGGAGATCGCTCTGGAAGCACCTTGAGTCCGGAGGTCCACGCTGAGGCCGAGAGACCGCCACAATGGGCTGCTGGTAGATTGCCATCCTGGGCCGGGAGGTGGCCACGCCCGGTTGAGAGGATGCCTCACTGGGTCTGTGTGGAGGCTGGGGTGGGGGCAAGGTTCCAAGGCCGAAAGGTCAGAGGCTGCGAGGTCTGAGTCCATTGGGTCTGAGGCGCCATGGATTCGAAGGCCGGGAGGCTGAGAAGATGGAGGAAAGATAAAAAAGATAAAAGAGAAATAAATGAGTGAAAAACGAAAGGAATGGATGGAGTGGACAAGCTCCAGCTGAAGCGTCGTACTCCACCACCATCTTGGATTAAGTAGTTTATCCAATTACCTTTTTTGTCAACTGCTATTAAATCTGTTTCCATCACTCAATCAGACAAAGTATGCTAACCAGAAGGGCTATTGAGGCTGGGTCATTCTATTCACTCCTGATGAAGGGCTTATGCCCAAAACATTGACTCTCCTGTTTCTCGGATGCTGCCTGACCTGTTGTGCTTTTCCAGCACCACACTCTCGACTCATTCTATTCAAAACTGAGACAGATTTTTACTCAGTATGGGAATGGGGAAAGGGCAGGACAGTGGAGTTGAGGATTCCCACATCAGCCACGATCTCATTGAATGGCAGAGCAGACTCGACGGGCTGAACGGCCTACATTTGTTTCTCGATCTTATGATTTTAATCCTGCACAGATGTTTTTCCTGATGGTACTTTTTGTTTCATCTGGCAATCACCTCAAATCTGGTTCACAAGATTCCGCCGTTGGAAACAGTTTCTTTTACAATGGGATTGAGTGAGTTTGGATGAAGATTGGGCATTGATGCCACAGGAAATGGTGGGTCGGGTTGTCATGGTTCGGTAAAACTAATGTCCTGGCTCTGCCAATGAAGTTGAGGTGATCGACAGGTCACACAGAAAGTCACATCGTAACATAAACTGAGTCACATGGCCCCAGACATTTGCCCCAAAAGCAGATTGGTAAATGAAAGCTTGAAATAAAACACTCTATAAAGTGTCATATAATAAAATATTATTCTGCAGCTTCCCTATAACACTTTGAGAACTCCAGGCGATAAGGGGTCAGTATTAAAAATCCAAAATTTTGCTCTAAAAAGCAGTGTATAAAATAATAAAAAGCAGTGGCAGTATGGTGGCTCAATGGTTCGCACTGTTACTTCACAGCGCCAGGGACCTAGGCAACTCTCTGTGTGGAGTTTGCGCATTCTCCTCATGTGTGTATGGGTTTCCTCCGGCTGCTTCAGTTTCCTCCCACAGTCCTGTGCAAGTAAGGTGGATTGGCAATGCTAAATTGCCCGTGGTGTCCAGGGATATGTAGGTTAGATGGATTATGGGAAATGCTGGGAAATGCTGGGTTGCAGGGATAGGGTCTGGTGGGATGCTCTTTGGAGGGTTGGTTAGGACCTGAAGGGCCGAATGGCCTGCTTCCACTCAGTAGGGATTCTCAGATTTGGGTTAGACACCTGAGAGCCTTTGAATAAGGGTGAAATGCCTGAGCACATGGAAAGTTCCAATCTGAATTCCTCCCATTAACTGGAAAAACACATGTAGCTGACCCAAATGCCAAGAGATTGTTGTCTGGAGATGATTCTTAATCAACGCACTCTTTCTGACTGCCTTCAATGACACGTAAAGTGTTTGTACTCGCTGCGGGAGCATGTACACTAAAACTGGAGCAATACAGAGATTAATGTGGTCCCTGTGCAAGAATATCAAGCATGTCCATGAAATGTTAAACAAAAGACTGACCTCCAGTGCAAAAAAGTGTGTACTCTAATTAAATGTAGATTTCAAATATATTCTCAGCCACATGAGTCAACAAACAGATAATGAGGGCTTCAAATGCCTACTGTATTACAGAGCTGCTGCAATGAAACAAGGTGTTCCCAATCAGGCGTTCCCACAGGTAATTTCACCCGAAAAATATGTCTTGCAATTTTCTATTGTTGACAAGGCCATCCCTGATCACTTCCTCTTGCACTCCCAATACCCACCATCCATATCTCCTTCACCATCTCTAACTCTGCAGCCTTGAGGCTGAAATCCGAACCCAGCTCCTTCTCCTCAAGTAGTTACCAAATGGTTTCGGTTGAAGGACCTCTTTCCAAAGCGATTAGTAATCAAGCTCCCACACCAGAATTATAACGCAATATGCAATTATTGTCTGAAAGTTTTGCATGTGAAGTATATTTTACACCGATACTGTATTTTTATGATGACAAGCATTTCCTTACGTACAGCCATCGGTGAGATATTTGCTGACAGTTCATTGAGGGGATTGCTCATCCTTTGCAGGAACACAGAGCAAACATTGGCCTGGAGAGAGCAGCAGCCTGAGGGGAATCCAGTCGATGGAATGAACTGGGGGAACAGAGCAACAACAGGGAGCACAGCATATAGACAGCAGTGCACGGGGAGAGCAGGGACACGGGGAGAGCAGGGACACGGGGAGAGGAGGGACAGGGTGAGCAGGGACATGGGGAGAGCAGGGACATGGGGAGAGCAGGGACACAGAGAGAACAGGGACACGGGGAGAGCAGGGACGTGGGGAGAGCAGGGACGTGGGGAGAGCAGGGACACGGGGAGAGCAGGGACACGGGGACAGCAGGGACACGGGGAGAGCAGAGACATGGGGAGAGCAGGGACACGGGGAGAGCAGGGACATGGGGAGAGCAGGGACATGGGGAGAGCAGGGACTTGGGGAGAGCAGGGACACGGGGAGAACAGGGACACGGGGAGAGCAGTGACATGGGGAGAGCAAGGACAAGGGGAGAGCAGGGACGTGGGGAGAGCAGAGTAATGGGGAGAGCAGGGACACCGCGAGAGCAGTGACATGGGGAGAATAGGGACATGGGGAGAGCAGGGACATGGGGAGAGCAGGGACATGGAGAGCAGGGACATAGGGAGAGCAGGGACATGGGGAGAGCAGGGACACAGAGAGAGCAGGGACACGTGGAGAGCAGGGACCCGGGGAGAGCAGGGACCTGCCCTTCGTGAGTCCCTGCCATACCCATGTCCCTGCTCTCCCTGTGTCCCTGCTCTCCCCATGTCCCTGCTCTCCCCATGTCCCTGCTCTCCCCGTGTCCCTGCTCTCCCCATGTCCCTGCTCTCCCTGTGTCCCTGCTCTCCCCATGTCCCTGCTCTCCCCGTGTCCCTGCTCTCTCCATGTCCCTGCTCTCACATACACACTCACACACGGACAGACACACTCACACACACACACACACACACACAGACAGACAGACTCACACACACTCACACACACATGCACAGACACACACACACATACTCACTCACACAGACACACAGACACGCACACACAGAGACTCACACACATACACACTCACACACACACATGCACAGACACACACACACATAGACACACACACACAGACACACAGACACACACTCACACTCAGACACACACACAGATACTCACACACACACACAAACACTCACACAGACACACACACACAGATGCATACACACACACATATGCACGCACACTCATGCACAGACACACACAAACATACACACAGACACTCATACAGACATATGCATACACAGACACACACACACATACACACTGACACATACATGCGCACATATACACACAGACAGCTACACACACAAACACATACACATACTGACACAGACACAGACCCCACGACACACACACACATTCCCAAACACACGTGCACAAATGGGAGAGCAGGGGCATGGGGAGAGCAGGGACACGGGGAGAGCAGGGACACAGGGAGAGCAGGGACATGGAGAGAGCAGGGACACGGGGAGAGCAGGGACATGGAGAGAGCAGGGACACGGGGAGCGCAGGGACACGGGGAGAGCAGGAACACGGGGAGATCAGGGACCTGCCCTTCGTGAGTCCCTGCCATACCCCTGTCCCTGCTCTCCCCGTGTCCCTGCTCTCCCCGTGTCCCTGCTCTCTCCATGTCCCTGCTCTCCCCATGTCCCTGCTCTCTCCATGTCCCTGCTCTCCCCATGTCCCTGCTCTCCCCATGTCCCTGCTCTCCCCGTGTCCCTGCTCTCCCCATGTCCCTGCGCTCCCCGTGTCCCTGCTCTCCCCTTGTCCCTGCTCTCCCCATGTCCCTGCTCTCCCCATGTCCCTGCTCTCCCCATGTCCCTGCTCTCCCCGTGTCCCTGCTCTCCCCATGTCCCTACTCTCCCCCTGTCCCTGCTCTCCCCGTGTCCCTGCTCTCCCCATGTCCCTGCGCTCCCCATGTCCCTGCTCTCGCCATGTCCCTGCGCTCCCCGTGTCCCTGCTCTCCCCATGTCCCTGCTCTCCCCGTGTCCCTGCTCTCCACATGTTCCTGCTCTCCCCGTGTCCCTGCTCTCCACATGTCCCTGCTCTCCCCGTGTCCCTGCTCTCCCCGTGTCCCTGCTCTCCACATGTCCCAGCTCTCCCCATGTCCCTGCTCTCACCGTGTCCCTATTCTCCCCGTGTCCCTGCTCTCTCCATGTCCCTGCTCTCCCCGTGTCCCTGCTCTCCCCGTGTCCCTGCCCTCCCTGTGTCCCTGCTCTCCACATGTCCCTGCTCTCCCCATGTCCCTGCTCTCCCCGTGTCCCTGCTCTCCCCGTGTCCCTGCTCTCTCCATGTCCCTGCTCTCCCCGTGTCCCTGCTCTCCCCGTGTCCCTGCTCTCTCCATGTCCCTGCTCTCCCCATGTCCCTGCTCTCCCAGTGTCCCTGCTCTCCACATGTCCCTGCTCTCCCCATGTCCCTGCTCTCCCCGTGTCCCTGCTCTCCCCGTGTCCCTGCTCTCTCCATGTCCCTGCTCTCCACATGTCCCTGCTCTCCCCATGTCCCAGATCTCCCCGTGTCCCTGCTCTCTGCGCATCCCTGCTCTCCACATGTTCCTGCTCTCTGCTGATCTGAGAATCCTCAACGCCACTGTCCTGCCCTTTCCCCATTCCCTTACTGAGTAAAAATCTATCTGCCACAGTTTTGAATAGAATGAGCTGAGAGTGTGTTGCTGGAAAAGCACAGCAGGTCAGACAGCATCCGAGGAGCAGGAGAATCGATGTTTTGGGCATAAGCCCTTCATCAGGAAAGAGTAGAATGACCCAGCCTCAATAGCCCTTCTGGTTAGGATACTTTGTCTGATTGAGTGATGGAAACAGATTTCATAGCAGTTGACATAAAAGGTGATTGGATAAGCTACTTGATGCAAGATGGTGGTGGAGTACGACGCTTCAGCTGGAGCTTGTCCACTCCATCCATTCCTTGCCTCTTTCTCTCTCTTTTTTTCTCTTTTATCTTTTTGTTTCGTCCTCCATCTTCTCAGCCTCCCGGCCTCCAAACCCATGGCAGCCCCAACCTCATGGACCCTGACCTTGCGGCCTCTGACCTTTCGGCCTTGGAACCACGGACTCACCCTAGCCTCCACACAGACCCAATGAGGCATCGTCTCAACCGAGCGTGGCCACCTCCTGGCCCAGGGTGGCAATCTACCAGCAGCCCATTGTGGCGGTCTCTCGGCCTCAGCGTGGACCTCCGGACTCAAGGTGGTTCCAGAGTGATCTCCTGGCCTCATGAACTCTGAGGTGGAGCTTGGCACTGTCTACAGTCAAGGCCTGATATGGACAGGAGGCCAGGTGCCAGCAGGGACTGGATTGGTAGACTGCTTTTACCATTTTATAAGTTACTCCTAAAACCTGCAATGCTGGACTTCTGACTTCTCTATTTGTCTGAGAAGTGGAAGTGAAGAAGCTGTACCTGGGGGACCTTGTCCCTGAGATGGTGCTGCAAGTCCGACTTATACATTTGAGGTATGTTTGACAAATAAAGCTAATTCTAATTCCAATTCTACTTGTAGGAGACAAATTAAAAGAATATCGAGAAAGACTGGGAGAGTGGATGGGTGCTCCAACGTAATGGGATTGGTGGCAAAGGTGCAGTCAGCAGGTGGATCACCTTGACAACTCTGTGAAGCAACACACAGCCACAACCTTCCAGACCTTTCCTCACCTCCTTCACAGTCATGCACTCATAATACATCCACCTTTCCTGGTGGATCCACCACAGCAGTGATCCAGCAGACGATGGTGTGCAGCAGGAAGAGGGCAGGGAGCAGGCTGACGTGGACAATGACCCCAGGGCCCCCTTACTAACTGGGATGGCGGTGCTGATGAGGGAGGTGATAATGTGTGAGGATGGTACCTGAAACAAACCCCAGCATTGTGTTCCTCTATCCCCCATACCAACAACATCCCCCACCCCCATCAGACCCCCGAAACCTCTGTCCCGTTCCCCCATCTAACCCATTTCGCCCTTGTCCCTTGCTGTATGATTTAAACCCAGGCAAATCAATGTGAGTAAAAAATCGGTTTCACAGAGGTTAAGGGGACCAGAGGAATGGAGAGAGTGTGAGATTTCCACATCCAGCCCATTCCTTCATCTCCCATGCCAGCTCTGAGCTCTCCCGGGATCTGCCAAAACCAACAGCAGCTGCTCGAGAGCCTGCAGCCCTCATCTGCAGGAAAACTGGGGAAATTCCGTGTTTTTTGTTTCAATCACAAGCTGAGTGTCTGGCAGCTTGACTTGTATTTGGCAGCAAAGCCCCAAGCGAAGAAGCAAACTGCTCCACAGAATGCCAGGTCCCAGGTCAGGTTAGACACACAGAGCCTGGGGCTGGCATGACAGCACCTATCAAAGCAGCCAGCTCACCTGACCGAGAGTTACGGACATCCAGTGACTCAGGCAACCTGGAGGCTGCTATAATTTGGGACCACACATACACTCACACACACACTCTCACACACACACACACACACAAACACTCACACAGACACACACACACTCACACACACAGAGACACAGACACACACGCAGACACACAAACACTCACACAGACACTCTCATGCACACACACTCTTTCACACAGACACAGACACACACATACAGACACACTTACACACACTATCACACACACAGACACACTTACATACACACACACAGATACAAATACACACACACACACACACCCAACACACACACACTCTCTCTCACGCACACACACACACTCACACAGACACACACACACGCACTCACTCACACACACACAAACACTCACACAGACGCACACTCACACACTCTCACACACACACAAACACTCACACAGACACACACACACTCACATACACACAAACACTCACACAGACACACTCTCACACACACACACACACACACACACACAAACACTCACACAGACACACACACACTCACTCTCACACACACACACTCACACAGACACACACACACTCACACACACAGGCACACACACAGAGACACAGACACACACACAGACACACAAACACTCACACAGACACTCTCACGCACACACACTCTTTCACATAGACACAGACACACACATACAGACACACATACACACACTATCACACACACAGACACACTTACATACACACACACAGATACAAATACACATGCACACACACATGCACACAGACACATACGCAGACAGACACACACACAAACACATACACAGACTGACACACACACACACAGCCACACACCCCACGACACACGCAGCCACACACACCCCTCGACACACACACACCCCATGTCACACATACATACACAGCCACACACTCCCCACGACACACACATACACACACAGCCACACACACCCATGACACACAAACACACACACCGCACGACACACTGACACAGACACACAGTCACACACACCCCATGACATACACACACACACACAGCCACACACACCCCACGACACACAAACACACACACACACAGCCACACACACCCCACGACACACAGACACAGACACACATACATACACAGCCACACACACCCACGACACACAAACACACACACCGCATGACACACAGCCCACGACACACAGACACACATACGCACACAGCCACACACACCGCACGACACACAGACACAGACACACATACATACACGGCCACACACACCCCACAACACACAGACACACACACACAGACACACACACCCCACAACACACACAGACACAGATACAAACACACAGCCACACACACCTCATGACACACAGACACAGACACACACACACAGCCACACACACCCCATGACACACAGACACAGACGCACACACACACAAAACCACACACAACCCACAACACACACAGACACACACGCACAGATATTCACACAGCCGCACACACCCCACGACATACACACACACACACACACACATACTCACTGACACATACATAGGCACATATATACACAGATACGCACACAAACACAGACACATAGGAGAAAGTGAGGTCTGCAGATGCTGGAGATCAGAGCTGAAAATGTGTTGCTGGAACAGCGCAGTAGGTCAGGCAGCATCCAGGGAACAGGAGAATCGACGTTTCGGGCATAAGCCCAGACACATACACATACACCCACCAACATATACACAGACAGACAGACACAAACGCATACACAGACAGACACATACACACACGCATACATACACACAGCCACACACACCCATGACACAGACACACACAGATACATGCACAGCCACACACCTCACGACACACAGACACACAGACACACACAGACACACAGACACACACAGACACACACAGACACACACACTCACACCAAAGGCAACTAACCATCTCCTCAAGGTGCACTGCAGAAATTTGCAAAGGCTTCTCAGACAGCACCTTCCAAACCCATGACCACCTCCATCTAGAAGGACAAGGGCAGCAGATACGTCACCCCTTGCAAATTTCCCTCCAAGCCACTCACCATCCTGATTTGGAAATATGTTGGCATTCCTTCACTGTCACTGGGTCAAAATCCTGGAATTCCCTCCTTAAGGGCATTGTGGGTCAATCCACAGCAGGTGGACTGCAACAGTTCAAGAAAGTAGCTCACCACCATCTTCTCAAGGGGCAACTAGGGATGGTAAATAAATGCTGGGTCCAGCCCGCGACACCCACATCCCACCAACGAATTAAAGTAAACACCACACAAACTGAAGATAGGAGGTGATGACCAGGGGTAAAGATGCTGCAAATCTATTCAGGAACAGACTAGCATGAGAAGGGAGTGACAGAATCCTGGAATTGTTACAGTGCAGAAGGAGGCCATGCAGCCCATCATGCTTGCACTAGCTCTCCAAATGTTCTACAAGATCTTTGTATCACTGCAGCAGACTACCACTCATGACACTGACCTCAGGTAGGTGTAGGTGCGTCAAATTGATTGACACAATTAGTCACCCATGGGGAAGTACTGTGTGAGGAAAGAGCAAGTTGGTTTGTATTCAGTTTGCCGACTGTTTACCTTCAAGAAACACTTACATCGTATGTTTCCTAATTCTGGAAATTAGTCATTTCGAGAAGAGTGTGTTATTTTCATTCTGATTTCTACCAGATGATGTAACCTTCTGTGGTAATGCAGAACCAATCATTGGAATTGTTTAACATTCTAAGATTAGCTGAAGGATTTGTCATGGGTTTGGAGGGTAAGTGGGGAAGCAGCCATTACAAAGATGACTTGTTTCACTAAAAATGACACAACAGGAGAATGAATGGCTGAGTGAAATTACTGCTGGACTATTATCAAGAAACTCAGGTTATATCTTGCGCTCCCAAGTTCAAATCCTGCCATGGCAGATGGTCAAATTTAAGAGTCAAATTAGATTAGATTACTTACAGTGTGGAAACAGGCCCTTCGGCCCGACAAGTCCACACCGACCCGCCGAAGCGTAACCCACCCATACCCCTACATTTACCCCTTACCTAACACTACGGGCAATTTAGCATGGCCAATTCACCTAACCTGCACATCTTTGGACTGTGGGAGGAAACCGGAGCACCCGGAGGAAACCCACGCAACACGGGGAGAATGTGCAAACTCCACACAGTCAGTCGCCTGAGGCGGGAACTGAACCCGGGTCTCTGGCACTGTGAGGCAGCAGTGCTAACCACTGTGCCACCGTGCCGCCCACAATGATGAACAGAATAGAATAGGAATTGAGTGTTACTTGTTGACAGTGAAACTATTACTGATTGTTGTGGTAAACGCCAACTGGTTCACTAATGTTCTTTAGGGAAGAAAACGGCTGGTCTGGTCCCCAATAAGCCCTGGCAGCCTCTCCATGGGCCATGTGGTGAGGTGAACAAGAGACGTCATCAGATATCTTCCCTCAACAAACCTCTCCTATCCCTCATTGACAGCAGTGACCCCTGACCTTGTTGGCAACTTGGCGTCCATCTTTGACAGCTGCAGTCCTAAGCCTGCTGTGACTGCAAAGCTCCTGGCCTCCTGATTGCCTGGCAAGCTCTTGGGATAGGGGGAGGGGTCAAGAGTCCCATCTTTCAACAGAGAATTGAAGAATCCAGCTGGGGTATGCCAAATGGCACAAATGAGATTGCCCTCATCTTTCTGAGCACGCCACAAAATTTGATGTGTGTTAGATTAATTTTGGGGTGGGGACACAAATATTTTAAGGGTCTTACAATCTTCTCATGGTCAGTCTGAGGCATGTGCAATGCTTTCTAGGAGAAAGGACCTTCCAGTATCTGTTCTCAAAGCTCTTCTTCACTTCACTAGACCAAGATCCTACACTCTTCAAGTTTACAAGTTCCGTGTTTTACTAAGCCATTGCTAGCAACTGGTGCATCCAGGGTTTTCTGTTCTCTATACCAGCTGAGGTATAACCTGTAGGTTTCTTTCAATGTGTACATGGTGATAAGGCCCACTCCTAATGAAGAGCTTATGCTCGAAACATCAACTCTCCTGCTCCTCAGTTGCTGCCTGACCTGCTGTACTTTTCCAGCGCCACACTTTATGACTCTGATCTCCAGTATCTGCAGTCCTCACTTTCTCTGCCAAGGTGGTAAGGCTACTGAACACCACACCCTGAGTTCCAACCTTCTAGCAGATTCCTATCACTTGACCACTGAAGTCATAACTACATCAGAGCTTACCTCAGAGACATTCTCATACTCATTAAATCCCACCTCTAATCCTAACCTGTTTGAATCTGTCTCTAGCGTAACTGTGAATCTAACCTGCCATTGCAGTTGCCAATTCTATTAGTCAATATCTACAAATTCATAGATTAACTTGTGCACATTTAATGCCAAGATAGATGGATTCTTGATCTATTAGGGTGTCGATGGTAATTATGATTTGGAGGTGCTGGTGTTGGACTGGTTGTGATAAAGGAGCAGCGCTCCAAAAGCTAGTGCTGCCAAATAAACCTGTTGGACTATAACCTGATGGTTTGTGATTTTTAACTTTGATCTATTAGGGAATTCAAAGTTTTTGGGGAAAGGGCGGGAAAGTGGATGTGAGGAATGTTGGATCAGCCACCATCTTACTGAGTGGTGAGGCAGGCTCAAGGGCTGAATGGCCAGCTCCTGTACTTATTTATGATGGCAACTCCACAGAGATTCGATGAGCCAGTGATCATGAGCCTCAAACAATGTCTACATCTTTTCCAGGACTTTTTAATCAGCCTGCATTAGGGATGTTATGGCACCACATCTGGAACAAGTTGGGACTTGGACCCAGGCCCCCCTAGCTCAGAGGTAGAGACATTACTGTTGTGCCACAAGAGCCCTAAACAACTTCTTAAGACTACCTTTCCAATTTATTGGTCAGTCAATTGGGTTATTAGAAACTGAATTGGTGTCATAGAAATACCAGGAATGAATGGTACCTCAAGGCCTTTCTTTCATTGTGCAACTTTAGATTGACATGGTGCCTTTAAAACAGAAAAAAATGTCATGACACAGCTTTTAAGTAGGTGTGTAACAAAGTTCTAGTAAACATTAAACATTAAGTTCGAGTAAACTTTAAATTTACTGCTTATGAAACCTGAACAAAAGGGGATGCTTATTATATTTTGTTTGGGGGGCCATTTGTTATGGTGAGTTCAAAGGTGCTGCGTTGGAAAAGCACAGTAGGTCAGGCAGCATCCAAGTAGCAGGAGGTTCGACAGTTCAGGCATAAACCTTTCATTATACATGAAATGTCGACTCTCCTGCTCCTTGGATGCTGCCTGATCTGCTGTGCTTTTCCAGTGCCACACTTTTGAATTCTGATCTCCAGCATCTGCAGTCCTCACTTTCTTTCATTCATTAGGATGGGCTTTTCAAGGCTTTTCTTTTTTTTTTATGGCATGTGGGTGTTGGAGACAAGGGCCAGCATTTGACATCCATAATTACTACTGAATTGTGTGACTTTCATGGCCATTTCACAGGGCTGTTAAGGGAGGACCACGTTGTTGTAGGGTCTGGAATGGCCAAGCAGGGTAACGATGGCAGACTTCTGCACCTATAAATCTCTGGCTAACAACATGTATTTTCACAACAATTGATAGTTTCACAGTCACCATTATGGACACTGCCTGTAAATTCCAGAATTATCCATTAAATTTGAATTTCTCCAACTACCATAGTGGGATTTGAATCAGCGTCCCCAGAGCAAAAGGTGGGCCTCTGAACTACTAGTGCAGTGCCAATTTTGCTGTCCTTCAGATTGCTGTAGTATTGTATTATCCATTTTCTCCCTCCATTCAGCATTTAAACCTATTTCTAGTGATTTAAGACATCCGTTTGATTCTCCACATGAAAATGTGTCAAACACAATCTTCTCCACATTTCCATCCCTCCAGGCTACAAATCCACATGAACATAGATATTTTCTAACCAATCTGTTACGATACACCTCTAGAGCAGATGGTACTTGAGCTTCGGCCAGCCTGACCCAATGGTAAGGACACTGCCAAGAACACAAGAGCCCTCTATGCTAAGGTACGGTTTCAACAATTATAGCTGTCCACTGCCAAGAGGCTTCTCTTTAGGTCTGAATCTAGACAGCATGTGGTAGCAGGTTAGTTCTTGACATGGGCTTTCAGCTAAGCCTGGTTCAAAATGCTTATCATTTGCACTTATGCAATGGGCTTTGGATGGTAATTAGGTCTGTTTGATTGGCCTCATTGTCCCTGCATTGAAAGGGGACAATAGCCATCATCTCAGGATGCTGCTGGTAGTAGTGAGGCCAGGACGCCTGGATTCAAGTTCCACCTGCTCCAGAAGGAGTGTAGTAACATCTCTGAACACGATGATTAGAAAAGATCTGTGCCATAGATATGAAGGTGCCGGTGTTGGACTGGGGTGGACAAAGTCAACAGTCACATGACAAAAAACACACCATTTGTAGTCACGGTCAGTCAAAGTGGCATCTTATAAATTCCAGCTTTTGGAATAAAACCAGCCTGATTCCAGGTTAAAACTCTTGAGACAGATTCTGAACAAAGCCTCACACCTACAATTCAGTGTCTGACCTGAGATGTCACCTTTTGTATACAGTGTATTCCTATTGGTCTGCCTGATTGTCATGACAGCACAGCACTGACATTGACTTTCTAAACACTTTACACACTGCCTAAACCTCTTGGTCTCCTCCGAGACACATTATCTGACACTTCAGTCACACTAGTTATATGATATTTTGATCTCTCTGCCTATAAACTCTGTGTCTGTGTTTCTGTGTCTCTCTCACTGCACCCGACGAAGGAGCAGTGCTCCGAAAGCATGTGATTTCAGACTAACCTGTTGGAATGTAACCTGGTGAGGTGCAACTTCTGAATTTGTACAATAGAGACTGATGTGGTGTTTGGCTGAGGATTAAATTATCATGTGACGCCTTATCCGTAATTAGAGACATTTTTAAAAATGTAAAAACCATAGAGGAAGAAGAAAACAATGTAAAATGATAGTTGTTCAGACAATAATATATGATATAAAGACAGAAATTACAAATGCCTGTCAGTTTGAAATTCTTAATAAACAATGGGATTGGTTTTATGCTGGTGACACGTATCAACCAACATCTTAGATAGGAAACTAATATAACAATCAGAACTTCATTGTGACAAATGTTATGCTGCTATGAAATTATGCCTTGTCAGTGATCATTGTTTTGTTGCATTGTTTCTCATTTAGCAAGCCAAGCTTTACCAATAGGTAAACAATTTGACGTTCTATATAGTACTATAGTAGCAAGTTGTTCTGCCAGGCATTTCATCTTTTCAAATGCACTTTGAAGCATATTTCTGTCATGAATTAAGTTCAAGTAAAAAGCATTTGTATGCTAATTTGAGACAAACTGCTGTGAACTATCTTTATTTATTATAGGTAATAAAAGCTCGCAGTAATAATTCAGGACCTTCCTGCATACACTCCCTGTCACTCAGGAGTTGGGGAGAAGAACAAAACATTAGAATGGAGTGACAAAATATGGGAGGTTCTGCCTTTTACCATAGGGTCTCATGGGTTGATAGAGTTTTTGAATGAATAAGGTCACTATTGTTTTTGGGCTCTGGAGGGGTTAGAGACAGAGGGGTTGTGTCCCTTTGTTTATAAGGGACACAACATATTGTTGCGGGTAAATCACACAAGCTACCTTTAATTTGGCTACGTATTAAGAAAGTTCACAGACAATCAAACGCTGGAACAATGATTTAAACTTTATTGCACATAATAACTGAAACAACACCCCTCAAGGAAGCAAGTTAAACATCACAACTCAATTATCTGATTAACGGTAGAATTTAGCGAAGTGACTAGGGATAGTCAACATGGCTTTGTGTGTGGGAAATCATGTCTCACTAACTTGATTGAGTTTTTTGGAGAAGTAACGAAGAAGATTGATGAAGGCAGAGCAATGGACATGTTCTATATGGGCATGATCTATATGGACTTCAGTAAGATGTTTGACAAGGTTCCTCATGGTAGACTGGTTAGCATGGTTAGATTATACAGAATACAGGGAGATCTAGCCATTTAGATACAGAACTGACACAAAGTGAAAAGACTGGGGATGGTGGTGGAGGGTTACTTTTCAGACTAGAGGCCTTTGACCAGTGGAGTGCCACAAGGATCAGTGCTGGGTCCACTACTTTCATCATTTATATACATGATTTGGATGTGAACACAGGGAATTTGATTAGTAAGTTTGCAGATGACACCAAAATTGGAGGTGTAGTGGACAACAAAGAAGGTTGCCTCAGAGTTCAATGGGATTTTGATCAGATGGGCCAATGGGCTGAGAAATGGCGGATGAAGTTTAATTTAGATAAATGTGAGGTGCTGCATTTTGGAAAGGCAAAGGTAAGGTCCTGGGGAGTGTTGCTGAACAGTCCTTCGAGTGCAGGTTCTTTGAAATTGGAGTCGCAGGTCGATGGGATAGTGGAGTAGGCATTTGTTATGCTTGTGTTTATTGGTCAGTGCATTAAATGTAGGAGTTGGGAGGTCATGTTGGGGCTGTACAGAACATTGGTTGGCTACCTTTGGAATACTGTGTTCAATTCTGATCTTCCTGCTTTAGGAAGGATATTGTGAAACCTGAAAGAGTTCAGAAAAGATTTACAAGGATGTTGCCAGAGTTGGCGGGTTTGAGCTATAATGAGAGGCTGAGTAGGCTGGGGCTATTTTCTCTGAAGCGTTGGAGGTTGAGGGGTGACCTTACAAAAGTTTATAAAAACATAAGGGGCGGGTATGGATAGGCTTTTCCCTGGGGTGGTGGAGCTCAAAACTATACGGTATAGGTATAAGATGAGTGTAGAAAGATTTAAAATGGACTTAAGGGGCAACTTTTTCATGCAAATGATGGTGTGTGTATGGAATGAGCTGCTAGAGGAAGTGATGGAGGCTGGTACAATTATAGCATTTAAAAGGCATCTGGGTGGATATATGAATTGGAAGGGTTTAGAGGGATATGGGCCGGGTGCTGGCAAATGGGACTAGATTAGGTTAGGATATCTGGTTGGCATGGACTGGATCTGTTTCCATGCTGTACTTCTGTATGACTCTATGAATACCAGTGCCAGGACTTGATTGTTATGCAATGTTGTTCTTTGAAGTTCTGCTGCTGAATTGTTCTGGTATTGAATTCTTATACAATTTTCTCTCTTTCAAGTTTGTGGTGTGAAATTATTGATGAATCTTTAGATTATTTTCATCCCCAACGCTGATTATATTTCTGGACAACCTCGAGTCTGTAGCTTGCTTTCTTATCAGAAGTAGCTCCACAGTTTTTTATTACATTTGACCTTAACTGTCTCCTTGAAACAGCCTCTCCTGCAATTTACTCCTTTACCTCAGGACATTCCTTCTGCAGGCCATCTTAATTGTACATCAATCATCAGGCAGCAGGTAATCAAACTAAGTTATCTCCTCTGTCCCAGGAAACAGCTTGTTTGTGTTGCTTTGACTCCTTCTTCCCAGGGTTGGTTAATGAGCATATTGCTTTTAATTCCTTTACAACAACTTCTCCATGTCCCTTTCATCTCAGGAAACTGTTTAATTCTGGAGAGAGTTATTGCTGATTCTTTCAATCCATGAAGTTATTGAAGTTTAAAGAATCACAATATTGAGACCTTAGACTTGAACCTTGACATAACTAATTTCATTTGCTGCTTCCTTCCCTGAAATTGATCAAGGATTCATAAAATGGGAGTAAGCATACCAACTACTGAAGTGGAGTTGTCGGCCCCAAAAAAGATCTACAAACTTTAACTAATTTCTTGTAAATCTTTCTGAATGGACAACAGGTACCTCCCTGATGAGACAGATGTTCATTCATCTTAAAGGATGTCTCATGATGGGTAAGGACGCTCTGCTACTTACTCTGTGGTCTGTGAAAGAGTTTATCAAAAACAGTGTACAGATTGTACAGAACATAACAGATCATGAAATATACCTAATATTGTTGTGTGGCTATTAATTATCACAATAAATATGATGATTATTACTTATTTGCAAATACTCTTAAAGTGCTTTGTATGTTTAAATCAAAGCATCTGAAATTCTACTTATCAAAGGGTTTGAATTGCCCATCACATTTTGCGCCGCATGCAAATCTCTGTCACCTGCATGAAAGAAAGAAAATCAAATATTTCCCACTGATTTGAATTGATTTAATTTATTATTGTGGCATGTGCCTAGGTGCAGTAAAAAATTTTGCTTTATGTGCAGTACAGGCTGGTCATACCATACAAAGTGCATAAGGGAAATGGAACAGAGAGAAGAATAGAGTGTTACAGCTGCAGAGAAGGTGCACAAAAAGGGAGATCAACATTAATTTTCAAATTTGAGAGGTCCATTTGGAAGACTAATAACAGCAGGGAAGAAACTATTCTTGAAATTATTCGTGTGTGTATACAAATTTTCATATCTTCTGCCTGACATAAGGAGGTGGAAGAGAGTATAACCAGGGTGGGAGGTGTCTTTAATTCTGTTGGCTGCTTTCCCAAGGCTGTGGAAAGTGTAGATGGAGTAAATGTGATGGAAGACTGGCTTATGTGATGGACTGCGCTGTGTTCACGACTCTCTGTAGCTTCTTGTGGTCTTGGAAAGAGCAGTTACCAAGCCGCCCTGTGATGCATCCAGATAGGATGCTTTCTATGGTGCATCTATAAAAAATGATAAGAGTCCTTGAGGATGTGCTGAATTTTCTTAGCCTCCTGAGGAAGTAGAGATGCTGAAGTAGACCATTGCATCGACATGGGTGGACTGGGACAGATTGTTGGTGATCGTAACTCCCGGTAACTTGACATTCTTGACCATCTCCACCTCAGCCCCATTGATGCAGACAGGGGCAAGGTCTCCACACCACTTCCTGAAGTCAGTGGCCAGCTCCTTCATTTTGATGGAGAGATTGTTGTCTTCACACCATGCTGCTAAATACTCAATCTCTTTGCTGTATTCTGTCTTGTTGTTGGAGATCTGACTGACAATGGGGGTGTCAG
This sequence comes from Chiloscyllium plagiosum, assembly GCF_037043375.1. Lineage (NCBI taxonomy): Eukaryota > Metazoa > Chordata > Chondrichthyes > Orectolobiformes > Hemiscylliidae > Chiloscyllium > Chiloscyllium plagiosum. The sequence goes on from NW_028270169.1 coordinate 15,084,714, forward strand.
CAAACTTGAAAATGGAGTTGGGGATGAATTTGGCCACACAGTCATGAGTGTATAAAGAGTATAGTAGGGGGCTGAGTACATAGCCTTGTGGGCACCAGTGTGAAGGGTTATGGTGGAGGAGGTGGTGTTGCCTATTCTTACTGATTGTGGTCAATGGGTCAGGAAATCGAGGATCCAGGTACAGAGGGGGCAGCCGAGACTGAGATCTCAGAGTTTAGAGATGAGTTTATTTGGAATTATGGTGTTGAAGGTGGAACTGTAGTCAGTACGTAGTAGCCTGACATAGGTATCCTTGCTATATAGATGCTCCAGGGATGAGTGTAGGGCCAGGGAGATGATGTCTGCTGTGGACCTATTGCAATGGTAGGCGAATCACAAATAATCAATTTGATAGGCTGGAGTTGTGGTGAGCCATGACTAACCTCTCGAAGCACTTTATAGTTATGGAGGTCAGAGCTACCAGGTGGTAGTCATTGAGGCACGGTCATGATTTTTCTTTGGCACTGGGATGAATGGTTGGTCTTCTTGAACCAGGTGGGGACTTCAGGGGAGTTAAAGATGTCAATGGTTACTCCTGCCAGCGGGTCTACACAGCATCTGAGTGTGCAGAGTACTGATTACTTCTTACCTTTGGGAACTGCCAAAAATGTTTAAAAACATTCAGAGTTATCATGGAAAATGTCTGCAGCAAGGCACCTCTAGATTCACAGCAAATAAATGCAGTGGGGCAATTAAAAACAATTCACTCGAGGAACAAAATGCAAGTTGCAATGTTTTTTGAATTGCGTATTGTAGACATATTATCAAAATATGAGAAGGATCTTTTCTCAACATTTTTTCTAGTGAATTTACTCTTTGCCTGTGAATTTAGACAGCATTCACAAAATAGTGACTGATAGCAGCAATAATATCCATTACTTGAAGAAAAAGCAAATTTTACAGAGCAGTGAAAAGGATCAGTGAATAAGTCTATTTCTACATTGTTATGGAGCTTGAGGTTTTTTCAAGATGGTTATGTTTTAAACTGTCTTTTTAAATCAAGGTAAAATAGAGTTGCATAGTGTATTTGTGGTGCAGTGGTGGTCTCCCTACTTTTCGGCTAGAAGGTCTGTTGGTGGTGTGTTGTGACATGTTTGAACAGGTTGACTAAAATAGTTTTTCATTAAAATGGAGGTATTGAGAGGGACATGTGACCTTTCACTAGTCCCACCTGGTGATAAACTCAAGCAATTTCATTGCCATGGAAACAGGGCCATAGTAAAATCCTATTGAAAACAAGGTGCCAATTGATGACACCGGAGATCTAGAGGGGGACAATAGTTGCTGCGCACAATGAAGAAACAGAGAGCTCTTGTGGCACGGTGATAGTGTTCTTATCTTTGGGCTAGGAGGCCCAGATTCAAGTTCCATCTGCTCCAGAGATGCTTAATAACATCCCCGAACAGGGTTGATTAGAAAATATTGACAATGGAGGAACAATGTTGTTTTCTGATAACTAGTGGTAGAATACTGGCTGGAGGTCATTCCCTGATTGTGAAAACGGGATATATGGAGATTGAAGCATGCTTGAGGATTTGTCCTCACACTGTTGGGAAGAAAATTGTCAGGATGGACATTGCTGCTGGAAATCATTTTGGGATTCTCAGAAGATGGAGGGGAATGTTGATGGAGGGGAATGTTGTTACAACTCAGTGAAACAGGCAGAAGTGAGCTTATTGGAACTTGGGAGTAAATTTGACCTGTTTCCTCTAAACATTACGCATTGGAGAGTACGGTGTGATATATTTATGTCTGGCCTGGCATTTTTGATCATATTAATGAGTTGAGGGTGGGGTGAGTAATTTTTCTATAACTCAAGCCAGTTGTCTACTAGGTAATGTGTAGTCAATATTGATTCTACTGTATTTGTTGCAGTAAAAATATTAAAATGTGTCATCTTGTTGATCTTTTGAACTGGTCACTAGGAACTCAAATCTCTTTTTAAATGTAATCCAGCTCCTTAAGGATCGGGAACACACTGCAATCTGTTGCTTGGAAACAGAAATATTGGCGAAGATTCCAATGGCCACTTCAGCTTCCTGGTTTTGTGTTTATACTTTTTTAGTGTAGATTTCACTGGCCTGTGGTAGTGATCCATGATCTTCAACAGCTGCATCTCATGAAGAGCTCATTACAGTTGTTGGTTGCTTGTCAGGATCAATTCAGAAAGGAATTTAAGAGTCAACCCACATTGGTACATGACTGACATCACATACTGGTCATTTTGGATAAAGACAGTAAGTTCTTTTCAAGAAAGAACATTTGTGGGCATTTTGTTTCAACATTTTATTTCCAGATATTTTTTCTTATAAAGTGTTTTCAAATACTTAATTGTGATGGAATTTGAATTCAGATTCTGTAGAGTATTAGTTCTGGCCTCTGAAGTAATGTGGAAAGGTTTCAGTTTTATAGAATCATACAGTACAGAAGAGGCTTTTCAGCCCATCAAATCTGTACTGCCAGAAACTGCACTACTCCTTACACGAGTCTGACTTTCCAGTTCTAGGCCCATAGCTTTGAATGTTATGACACTTCAAGCATTCATCCACATTTTAAAATATATTTTTATTGAAAAATAGATTTTTTAATATTACAACAAATACAAAACAATACAATTCAAAACAATACAAGAAAGAACACAAAAAATGTTAAAAGCCCAAACCGCTCTCATGTACAAATGTATAAATATGTATAGAAAAATATATATATGAAAAAACTCTAACTATTTAACTAAATAAATAATAACCAGCAACAAGCTAATAAATAATAATAACTCAGCTCAGCCAAACAAAACACTCACTCTTGAATATCGAGAGCACTACATTTCACATATTCATATGTTCGCAGTTTCCCCTCTCTGGATATTGCACTTGTAAAACACAATTGTTATAGCTATATAAAAGCCCTTATTAGTGTGGCAAACAAATCTGTGTCCAGGTATTCCAAAAAGGGCTGCTATGTCTTATAGAAATTCTCAGTCTTGTGGTGTACCATACTTGTCAGAAAATCTAAGGGGATATGCTCCATAACAATCTTACGCCAACTCAACAGGCCCAGGGGATTTTCAGACACCCAACCTAACAAGATATTCTTTCTTGCACAGAAAGTGAGTATATTGAATCATTTTTCTGATGCGCACCTACAGGGAACACACTAGGCAGGCCAAGAAGAAGACAGATTGGATCCTTCCCCACTCTTACACCCAAAATCCCCTCCATTGCACCCGCCACAGCACTCCAGTATGTTTGAAGCCTACCACAGGACCAGAGACAATGGGTAACAATGCCTTGGGACATGTTGAAGATACCCCTAGTTTAAATTTTGACAAACGATCTGGAGTTAAGTGGACGCTGTGGAGAATCTTCAACTGTAAAGCATGGGTCCTACTGCAAATTGATATGTTTCTTGCATTTTCCCAAATATCTTCCCTTGCCTCTGAGAAGACCTCAATGCCTACTCTCTCTCTCCCATACACTGCAGAGTCGATCAAACTCATCTTGAGGGGTCGTCTTCCAATTGATGATATAAAGTGCTGACAGAAAGTATACTCTTAGCACTGAGTACCCTCCTCTCTATGTCGGATTTGTAGAGATCAGTCAAAAGTGTAGTCTTTTTTTGAATAAAATCCCTAACTTGAAAAAACGAAAGAGGTCCCTGTTAGATAGCTTGTATTTCCGTGCTAACTGATGAAAAGACATCAATGTGTCACCTTCAAATAAATCGCCCATTCATGACACACCCCTGGCTGCCCAATGTTTGAATCCTGAATTCATCATCCTGGTTGAAAACCCAGCATACCCACTATAGATGTAAGAGAAGATGTTTTGCCAATATTGCCTTCCATCTGCCGAATCGCCCTCCATGCTTTAACAGTATTGATAACTATTGGGTTATGGCAATATTCCTTAACTGCCCTCATTTTGTCAAAAAACAGCAAGCTAGTAAGGGGAAACCTTGTCTGGGAGGTTTCGATATCTAACCATATTTAAAGAGGGTCCCCACAAGCCCAATCACTCACATAAAATAAAAGCGAGCTTAGTTGATAGTTTTTAATATCCAGGAGATCCACTCCCCCCAATCCGTGAAGCTAATTTAATAAGGAACCGCTTATGATGCCAAATAGAAGAGCTGAACCAGCCGTTCAGTCTCCTGAATGTTTGCTTATCGAAAATCAGGGGGAGCATCCATATAGTGTACAACAAATGGGGCAGAACATTCATCTTAATAAGCACTATCCGACCTAACCATGAGACCGGAAGCGCCTGACATCTTTGAAGGCCTTGTTTGATTTTGTCGAAGAATTGAACAAAATTAGCTTTAAACAACTGCTCAAGAAATGGAGTGATGAATATGCCCAAATACACAAACCCCCCTGTCACCACTTAAATGGGAAGCGAGATTCACCTTCAAGACCTAGTATGTTTGTAAGACCAGTGAAACTGCTGGATTTGACAAAAAAATGATGACATCATCTGCGTACAATGAAATCTTATGTAATTTTGACCCCACTTCTGAAGCTGATATATAGGGATCCCTAAGAAAGGCCTCCGCCAATGGTTCAATCACCAATGTAAAAAGCAATGCTGAAAGGGAACACCCTGTTGGCTGCCCCTAAAAATGCTAAAATAGCTTGATTGTACCCCATTGGTGATGACTGCAGCAAGAGGGTCACTGTAGAGAACCTTTACCCATCTTATAAAGACTTCGCCCAAGCCAAACCGCTCCAGAGTATAAAAAAGAGTATAAAAAAGATACGGCCAGTCAACTCGGTGCATCTAGGGAAATCACCAATCCCTGTATTGACTATTTGGCTTACATTAAACAGTCTCCTAACATTATTGAAGGATCTGCAGTCCTTTATGAAGCCACCTGGTCCTTTTTAACAATAGAAGGTAACGCAGTTTCCTGTCTTAACGCAAGAGTCTTAGAGAGAATTTTAAAGTCCACATTTAAGAGTGAAATGGGCCTGTACAAAGCACAGTCCTTCTGGACCTCCCCCTTTTTAAGAATAAGTGAAATATTGGCCTCTCTCAGAGATGGTGGGAGACGATCATGACTGTATGAGTCATTGAACATGTTGAGCATTGGGCCTGACAACATGCTTATAAATTCCTTATAGAATTTGCTGTTAAGTCCATCAGGCTGGGGCAGCTTTCCACTCTAAAGCTGTTTCACAGCCTCCTGCACCTCTTGCTCTGATAACAGGGCACTGAGAAAGACTGTCATTCGGGGATCACACCTGGGAGCTCCAGATCCTTGAAAAGGACTCCATCTTGGTCAGTCCCTCCTCACAACTCTCAGATTGGTGTAATTCAGAGTAAAATCTCTGGAATACCACAGTAATCTCTTTGGAATCATGTTAGATTCCCAGACCCTTCCCTAATCAGCGAAATGGCTTGAGGGGCACTTCTTTTCCTGGTGAGATATGCTAGGTACTTGCCTGGTTTGTCACCATGCTCGTATAACCTTTGCTTTGTGAAAGTAAGCTCCTTCTTTGTCTGCATGAGCATGGAATTCAATGCAGACCGCAGCACTGTGATCCTTTGTAGCTTGGTCAATGAGGACCTGTCAAACTAAGCCTTCTCAGCTGCCTTCAACCATGCTTCGAAGAGCTGTTGCTGCTCACCCTCTGCCTCTTCCTGCTGGTAGGGTAGGGAATAACTAACCCCCTGGCATATGCTTTGGCAGTTTTCCAAAGATGGACGGGCTACTAATCAAGCCTGAGTTAATGTCTAGGAACGCCCGAAATTCCCTAGAGAAGTACTCCACAAGCTTATTATCCTTAAGGATAAAGGGATCCATTCGCCAGTGCCTCGGGCCCACTATCGCATCCTTAATCTTAACCAACAGGTACACTGGAGTGCGATTGGAGGTAGTAATATTCCCAATCGTACAAGATGCCACCAGGTCCAGGGTGCCACAGGGGTCAGAAAAAAATCAATCCTGGTGTGACATCTGTGTGGATTGGAAAAAAAATGTAAAATCCCTACCTGTAGGGTGGAGATGCCTCCATTTGTCCGCCAACCCTAACTCCACACACAGATCCACTAATTGTTTAGTTTGTACAGAGGATAGCGGGGGTCCTTTGGGTAACCTGTCTACCGTGGGATCCATAAGATAATTAAAATCTCCCCCTATAATTATGTGCCGGGGCTCGAAACTGATCAGTTTCCAGAATGCATCTACCAGAAATTTGAGGGAATAGGCCAGAGGGCTGTAAACATTGAAAACCCCATATTCTTCCCCATTTATCGGAGCTTTGAGAATTACAAATGTCCCTTGTGTGTCTTTAACACACTCTAGTAACTTAAATGGGAGATTCCTCCTAATCAATATAGCCACTCCCCTACTTCTGATATTAAAAAATGAAAATTAAACTCAATCAAAGCCATTCTGCTGTAGTTTCAAATGCTCCCTATCATCCAAGTGTGTCTCCTGTAACAAAGCAATATCCACCTTCTCCTTTCTAAGACTCGAAAGTATCGTCTTCCTCTTAATTGGTGAGTGACTCCCCTTGATGTTCCAGGTACACCATTTAATCAAGTCATTAGCCATAACCTTCTGCAGTAACCTTTGGATTTCAGAGAGGAGGAACTCGAACCACAAATCGCCAAGCCTTGGTATCACAAGATCCATCGAACATAAAAACTACATGAACTAAAACCTACAAAGCTATCAAAGACTGTATACAACAAAAACCAAAGAACAAAACAACATATAAAGTGCATTAACACATCCCAAAATCCAACTTCCCATCCTGCTGTCAATACAGCAGCCAGGGCATTTACATACCTGAACCAGGCATAAACTGCCCGTAAATAGGCATCTAGCCATCCGAACCATTTTCCCTCCTCTTAGCTAGAGCCGCACCACAAACACAAGCAGAAAAGAAAGAAAATATATCATAATAGCAATGTGAATAAAAACATTTTGAAAAATAAAAGTTAGGTACCCCATCCATCTTTTGGAATAACTTAACTTAGAAATTGAAAGCACACATTGTTTACTAAGTAAAACATAGTTTAGACCAGATTATTACCAATGGAAAAGATAGGAAAAGAAAGCTCCGACTGAACTTCCTCTTTTTTTAAAAGAGAAAACACAGACATACCCAAACAACACTAATATTTGTACATACTAAATTGTTCAGATTAAGTTAATTTGTCCACAAAGTCTCTTGCCTTCTTTGATGTGTTAAAGAGATGTGCAGATCCATCTAAGGTGATCCGAAGCACACCAAATACCTCAGAGAGGATCCCAAGTTTCCTTAGTCTTCTCTTGATGCCATTACAGGATTTTCTTTTCTGGATCACCACCGCTGAGAGGTCCTGGAAGAATATGATCTTAGAGCCTTCGTAAACTAGGCCCTTCTGAACTTTCCCCTGGATTCTGGAAGCTTCCATGATTCTCTCCTTATCTCTATAATGATGAAACCGCATGAAGATAGGATGAGAAAGTTGATACAGACCTGATCTCTATGCTGTGACCTGGTGAGCCCTCTCGTCCTTCAAGCCTCTCATTCCAGCCTCCAAGTTAAGGAATTTTGGTAACCAGTCCTCAATAAATTTTGTCGGCCGCTCACCTTCCTTACCCTCCGGCAGATCAATGATCCGAATATTTTTTCTCATGCCCCTGTTCTCAAGGTCAACTTGGTCATGCAAAGTACGGACCTGTGTCTCCAGGGCTTGGATCCTATCCTTGCAGGAACTGATATCAGCTTCCACCACTGTGACTCTGTGTTCTACCTCATCTGTCCTTTTTTTCAGGTCTCCCAGCTGCTGTTTATGATTCTGCAGCAAGATAGAGATCGGGGCCAGATTCTCCTCTATCTGCTTACCCGACATCTCGCAAGATTTTGTGAGCTCCTTCACTAGGGCCTGGTAAAAAATCGAGTTCAAATGTCATTCAAGAAGGGAGGAGGTGTGAGCCTGGCCTCGGACACACCTCCTCCCTTCTTCGGCATCCCTGGATGGTGAAAACTGAGGTAGGTTGATTTTTAACAGTTTCCTGGGATTCCACAGCCTTTCCAGAGTCCCTGGATATCGCAGCGGTCCGGGTAGGGCAGGTTAAAATTTTGTCCTGCTTGCACTGTGGTGCGGAGCACTGTAACGTAATCTTCCTAGATCGTCGCCATCTTGGATCCCCCCATCCATGTACTTTTTAAATGGTTGTGAGGTTAAATACTGTCTCAGGCAGCGGTTTTCCCAATTCATATCACCTTCTGGATGAAAAACATTTTCCCTCAAATCTCCTCTAAATCTTTCGCTTCCACTTTAAGACTATGCCCCCTTGTTCTTGACCCATCAACTACAAGAACAGTTGTTTTTTATCCATGCTCCTCATAATCTTATCCGCCTCAATCAGATATCACTGCAGCCTTCTCTGCTCCAAAGAAAACAACCTGAGCTTATCCAGCCTCTCTTCATTGCTGAAATGCTCCATCCCAGGCAATGCCCTGGTGAATCTCCTCTTCAGCCCTACAGTATGATCACATCCTTTGCATTGTGTGGTGATCAGCATTGCACATAGTATTCCAGCTGTGGCCTAACCACAGTTTTGAACAGCTCCAATGTAACCTCCCTGCTCTTATAACCTATGCTACCAATGATGAAGGGAAGTGTCCTGTAATCCTTCTTAATGACCTTCTTAACCTGCCCACCCACCTTCAGGAACCTGTAGACAAGCATCCCAAGGTCCCTTTGAGTTTCCTCGTGTTCTGCCATTCATTGAGTACTCCCTTGTCTTGTTACTTCCTCCAAAGTGCACCATCTTCCATTTATCAGGGGTTAAATTAATGAACTGAGTGACTTGCCAGGCACTTTCACAGGGCAGTTAAGAGTCAACCATATGGCTCTATGTCTGGAGCCACCTGTAGGTGAGGATGGCAGGGATTCTCCACTAGCAGACCAGATGGGTCTTTACCAGAACTGATGATAATTTCACTGAGACAAGCTTTCAATTTCAAATCTTATCAATTGTTTTTAAATTACACTAATGTGGTGGGATTTAAACATATCATCTGAGCATTAGCCTGGATCTCTGGAATTCCTTCTCCTCACATATCAGTTAATGTAAAACTATTCAATGTCATAAAGGTCCTGTGTCAAATCTTTAATTGTGTGTGCAGCATTTCCTTTTACATAAGATATTTATTCCTGGTAGCAAACTGGAAAATGACAGGTTTCAAAGAAATGAGTTGACACAGAAATTTAAAAATAAAAAATTCCTGTAATTATACAAATACTTGGAAGATGATTACATAAGATTAGTTATTCTATGTTTTAGTTTCATTGTTGTGATTTACTGAACAAATTTAGTTTCTCAATGAAATGAATAATTCCTGTAATTCATTCCTTTGTCAGTGCGTAATCTATATACAATAAAGGCAATTTGCCCATTTTACAAAGAGATAGCTGCAATTTCAGGAAATGCATATCACATTTACCTGAAATGTTATCTTTGTTGCTCTCTGCACAGTTTCTGCCTGACCAGCAGAGGATTTCTAGCTGTTTATATTTCAGAAATTTGGTCCATGATTTTAACACCCTTTACAGCCTGGATATAAGAAGCAGCACTCATTCATATTTCACTGCCAGTGCACAAGGCTCCCTCAACATTGATAAGAATTCCCTTACATGGCACTAACACAGTAAATGCTGGAAAACAACAGCAACTCTGTTGCCATAGAGTCATAGAGCCATAGAGATGTACAGCACGGATTCCGACCCTTCAGTCCAACTCGTCCATGCCAACCATATATCATAGAGTCATAGAGATGTACAGCATGGAAACAGACCCTTCGGTCCAACCTGTCCATGCCAGTGGTTAGCACTGCTGCCTCACAGCGCCAGAGACCCGGGTTCAATTCCTGCCTCAGGCAATTGTCTATGTGGAGTTTGCACATTCTCCCTATGTCTGCATGGGTTTCCTTCAGGTGCTCCGGTTTCCTCCCACAGTCCAAAACATGTGCAGGTTAGGTGAATTGGCCATGCTAAATTATCTGTAGTATTCGGTGTAGGGCTAAATGTAGGGGAATGGATCTGGGTGGGTTGCTCTTCGGAGGGGTGGTGTGGACTTGTTGGGCCGAAGGGCCTGTTTCCACACTGTAAGTAATCTAATCTAATCTAATCATGCCGACCAGATATCCCAACCCAATCTAGTCCCACCTACCAGCACCCGGCCCATATCCCTCCAAACCCTTCCTATTCATTTACCCATCCAAATGCCTCTTAAATGTTGCAGTTGTACCAGCCTCCACCACTTCCTCTGGCAGCTCATTCCATACACGTACCACTGTCTGTGTGAAAAAGTTGCCCCTTAGGTCCCTTTTATATTTTTACCCTCTCATCCTAAACCTATGCCCTCTGGTTCTGGACTCCCCCACCCCAAGGAAAAGACTTTGTCTATTTATCTTATCCATGCCCCTCATAATTTTGTAAACCTCTATAAGGTCATCCCTCAACCTCCGACGCTCCAAGGAAAACAGCCCCAGCCTATTCAGCCTCTCCCTGTAGCTCAAATCCTCCAGCCCTGGCAACATCCTTGTAAATCTTTTCTGGACCCTTTCAAGTTTCACAACATCCTTCCGATGGGAAAGAGACCAGAATTGCATAAAATATTCCAAAAATGGCCTAACCAATGTCCTGCACAGTTGCAACATCTGAAAATTAAATGGTGATGCATTTAGATACAATGCCAGAGTTTGACTGCGCTGGCTTCCAAGGTTTTAATTTAGAATTCTTGGTCTCATGCTTTGAGGCAGCATGGTGGCTCGGTGGTCAGCACTGCTACCTCATAGTGCCAGGAACCCAGGTTCGATTCCATCCTTGGGCGAGTTTGCACATTCTCCCTCTGTCTGCATGGGACTCCTCTGGGTGCTCTGATTTCCTCCTGTACTCCAAAGATGTGTAGGTTAGGTGGATTGGCCTTGTACAGGGTTACAGGGATAGGGTAGGGGTCTGGGTCTGGGTGGGATACTCTTCAGAGGGTTAGGCTGAATGGCCCTCTCCCACACTGTAGGGATTCTAATCTAAATCCTTCCTCGGTGTCAGTTCTGAGCTCTCCTTTCACTGACTCCAGTTTCGCTTCCTCAGTAGGTATGACTATAATTACCTGAATCTTTCTCAAAGATTACTCTCCGCTGTATTTAAGACCTTCCTTAAAGTGCACTGTATCGAACAAGCAGTTAGTCACCTCTCCTCATTTTTTGTTAGACTTGGCAATTGCCTTTTTTGTGAAATGGTCAAGAACCATGAGAGGTTGCTGTTTTCTATTTCTGACAGAAATATTTGAATTCCCAGGATTTCCCCATTTTAGTCCAATCTCTCTCAGATTTTCCTGCATTGTTCTGCCAATGCAACTTGTTTTTAATCTCATGGTGATGATAACAATCTCATGTATCTGTCAAACTGTAGCCAAGCTGAAATATTAGATGCTATATTGTGTAAGTATAATACCTCGAGACTTCAGTGGTGATTTCAAGCCAGGACTTGTCTTGGCCCATGCAGTTATTGGCTTGCCAGAATTTTTGTATGCAATTTAAATATTACAAATTGATACAGATACTAGTGATTTCTGACAACAGAATAAACCTGTTAAGCTCCTCTGGCTCTGATAGTTTGGTGAGAAAATGCACAGTGCAGTTCTGAATATGATGCGGAGATTTTAAATAAAGCTATGTGTTATTAAGTCAGTCCAGGATACACCCAGTGTACTCTTTTCTGAGAAACAATTGGTAAGACAGGAATCATGATGACTACAAAAAAAAGTTGATTCTGCCTTTATAAAGGGGGAGCTAAGTGAAAGTGAAACAAAAGGAAAATATTATCCATCTACAACAACAATGATTCATATGCACCAATTATTCTTTCACCAATTGGATGAAATGTAAAGGAGACAGTTTCTGTTAGGAGTTTGTTGGGGTGTGGATTTTCCAGATGTGTGCGATGACTCACCAAAAATAAATGATTTTGTAATGGAATTTCCAATTGGACTAAATGGAGTGAATGACAGATGCAGCTGGTCAATGCATTCTACCTCATCTTGGGATGGAATATTATGCAAACTAATGAAATGGAATTTGCATAAAAGTTCCCATTTGTAGTGGAATGGTGTCAGAGGGAGGGGTGTCTCTTCTGCCTAGGTGGGGGCACCTGACCTTTTAATGAAGCAAAGGGGACAGATTTCCACATGTAGCCAAACTGTGTTACCATCTGTCACCTCAGTGGCTACAGAAGTTTAAAGAAGGGTTGTATTATTGGGGAGCTGGTCAGACTGCATCACTCGCTATATCTAATGGAGATTGACACTCTGACACTGTAGTGACACATTCCTAAACCTATTTTAATTGATGTGTTGAAGTGTAAAAAATATGACAAAAGAAGGCCAGGGAAGATAGAAGTGAGAGTGAGTCGAGACTAAAATAAAAATGAGATAGAAATGGTTGAGGAGTGCATTTGCATGGGGGATTCGGTACTGCGTTATACAATTACAATGTATACAACAAGAAAATACTGGTGATAATTAGATCTGTTTTCAGTCAAAGTTTCTCAAGCAGGAATTTTGATTTAGTCCATATATCAATCATATCCTCTTTCAGGGATAACTATTGTTCATTTGAAAATCTGAAGCTCACGTATTCCAGATTCCTGGTTTTGCAGAAGGATTGTTGAGACCTCCAGCTTTCTTATATTAATGCTTATACCAAACCTGATAATATAGCAGCCAGATCATGATTCTGGTTAAACATGGTCATTGTTGATCATTTTATTTAGCCTCAGTGCAAAAACTGTTGTATTTTTCTATGGAAGCTCATTAACAGGGTCTTCAAAAATGGCACAATTGCAGATTTTTCCAAAATAATTCAGAGATTTCACTCCTTTTTAGTGGAGTAGCATGGAACCTATCCAACTCTGGATTTCTAGCATATTCTATGGTCCCATAAGCATTTGTTTATCATCATTGGGGGTCCCTCCAGAAGAGGATGACTCTCTTCCACTCAGGGTGAGTCTGTAGGCGGCTGTACAGACCAAATGGGCCTACCACAGGCTCTGTTACACTTGGGGTAGATGGTAGTCATGGGAAGGGAGTGGGTGGGGCGTTAGTGTGACAGCAGGCTCCTTATGCTGTTTTTCCCGACGGCAAGTCTCAAGGTGCTCGATACCTTCCCGGATGCTCCTCGTCCACTTTGGTCAGTCTTGGGCCAGGGATTTCCCAGATGTCTGTAGGAATGCCGCACTTCACCAGTGAGGCTTTGAGGTTATCCTGAGGTGCCTCCTCTGTCCACCTGGAGCTTGTCTGCCATTTTGGAACTGCGAGTAGAGCACATTTGTTATTTACTCTGAGAATAGGATCGTTAGCATGACATCTAAGAAATGACATGTTTTTTTTCTGGGCTGCTCCCTTGCTTAACTCGTGTCTGTGATTTTTTTTCCGTAGAGACAGCAAAATTACAGCATTGCAATTATTAACAATTGGCTCTCTGTAACCATTGCTGTCCATGTATTCTGCATGACCAAACATAAGTATTCTATTGATATAGGCACAGCACATTTGAGAATTTGATATACTGCCATGAAGAATGAAACTTTGAGTGTGAAGGAACTGTTATGCTCAAGTTCATTGTTAGTTAAGTTTAAGTCAACTGGCAGTTTCTTTTGACATTATTAACCAGTAGTTGTTCAATTAAGAAACCAAAATTCTTTGTCACATGACAAGGAAGCAGATAATATTTTTTCACGGCTCGGTGACCTGCATCTAAATGAATTGTTAGCTGAGCAGAAATAATTAATCTGTTTCCAGAAATGTGTTAGAATGCATCAATGCTTGGAATTCATGAGGTGAGGCTATTAAAACCATCCTGAATGATACCACTTCAGTTATAATTGTCAAACTTACGATAAAATCTTTCTAATATTAATGAATCCTGAGGAATATTATTCAAAGATTAATCATGGTACAAGTGTCCCACAAAGAACTGTCGGATGTAATTTGGTTTTCACTGGAAGTTTGAAAGTTGCACTTTTGGATGTGGGAAGAGTGTAGTGGAAGCAAAGACTCTGATGTTAATTGAGAGGGTAAAAAGTGTAGGTAGAACCTGGCTAGATTAGAGACATGATCTAATCAAAACAATAGGGCCTCATTGTGGATGGCACCGTGGCTTAATAATTAACACCACTGTGTCACACTATCAGGATCTGGGTTTGATTCCACCCTCAGGTGTACGTCTGTATGGAGTTTGCATTATCGCCCTGTGTCTGTATGGGCTTCCTCCAGTTTCCTCCCATAGTCCAATGATTTGCAGGTTAGGTGGATTGGCAATGCTAAATTGCTCAGGTATCCTGGGATGGGAAAGGTTACAAAGGTGGGGTGGGTTGCTGTTCAGAGGGCTGTATCTGACGGGCCAATGGCCTGCTTCCACACTGTAGGAATTCTATTCTATAATTTAAATAAGAGGCAGGGACATCAGCTGGAAATTATGGTCGGAGGACACAACCTGAGACCAGTGGGAGTGATCCCTCCAATTATTAGAGCCTCTGGGCATGTCTGGCTGGTAATAGTGGTGGGAAAACAAGTGCAGACGTAACCACAAACTAGTTGAGAAATTCATTATATTTAAAATACAGAGGGAGAATCCGAGACAACTGTTTCCTCGAGAGTTTATTCCATACGTACAAACATTCAACAATAATTAGTTAATTTCTATCGCTTAAGGTGCCAAGTATTGGACCAGACTGGCACAATTTTAAATATTTTCTTAAAGACAAACACTGGTTAAATGTTTAGATTCCCTCCAGTGTGGAAACAGGACATTCGGCCCAACCAGTCCACAACGACCCTCCGAAGAGTAGCCCACTCAGACCCATTTCCCTCTGACTAATGCACCTAACACTATGGGCAATTTAGCATGGCCAATTCACCTGACCTGCACATTTTTGGACTGTGGGAGGAAACCAGAGCACCCGGAGGAAACCCACACAGACACGGGGAGAATGTGCAAACTCCACACAGACAGTCACCCAAGCCTGGAATCAAACCTGGGATCCTGGTGCTGTGAGGCTGCAGTGCTAACCACTGAGCCACCGTGCCACCCACAAATTGGGAATAGATTTATTGTTAAGCAGTAAAAATCAGTTACATGTGCATGAAAGATTAATATATTCCATTGAATTGTCTGCAGAACTGTGTCCATATTAATGCAGTTGGCCACATCTGAAAGCCCAGCCCAGCATAATTAGTTCATGGGAGATTATTGCCAATCTCTAAGCACTATAACCTATGACTTGCTAGGCAGTCTCAGTGAGCAGAAAGAGGTCAACCAGTTACTGGCAGTCTGGAGTCACTTGTAGACCAGTCCAGGAAAGAATGGCAGATTTCCTTCCCTTAAGAACATTAGTGAACAAAATGGGCTTTTTACAATAATCAATTACAGTTCCATAGTTCCTATCACAGGGAGAACTAGCCATTTGGATACAGAACTGGCTCAAAGGTAGAAGGCAGAAGGTGGTGGTGGAGGATTATTTTTCAGACTGGAGGCCTGTGACCAGTGGAATGCCACAAGGATCGGTGCTGGGTCCTCTACTTCTTGTCATTTACATAAATTATTTGGATGCAAGAATAAGAGGTACAGTTAGTAAGTTTGCAGATGACACCAAAATTGGAGGTGTAGTGGACAGTGAAGAGGGTTACCTCAGATTACAACATGATCTTGACAAAATGGGTCAATGGGCTGAAAAGTGGCAGATGGAGTTTAATTCAGATAAATGCGAGGTGCTGCTTTTTGGGAAAGAAAATCTTAGCAGGACTTATACACTTAATGGTAAGGTCCTGGGGAGTGTTGCTGAACAAAGAGACCTTGGAGTGCAGGTTCATAGCTCCTTGAAAGTGGAGTTGCAGATAGATAGGATACTGAAGAAGGTGTTTTGTATGCTTCCTTTTATTGGTCAGAGTATTGAGTACAGGAGTTGGGAGGTCATGTTGCGGCTGTACAGGACATTGGTTAGGCCACTGTTGGAATATTGCATGCAATTCTGGTCTCCTTCCTATCGGAAACATGTTGTGAAACTTGAAAGGGTTCAGAAAAGATTTACAAGGATGTTGCCAGGGTTGGAGGATTGAAGCTATGGGGAGAGGCTGAACAGGCTGGGGCTATTTTCCCTGGAGTGTCAGAGTATGAGGGGTGACTTTATAGAGGTTTATAAAATCATGAGGGGCATGGATAGGGTAGATAGGCAAAGTCTTTTCTCTGGAGTCGGGTAGTCCAGAACTAGAGGGCATAGGTTCAGGGTGAGAAGGGAAAGATATAAAAGAGACCTAAGGGGCAACTTTTTCATACAGAGGGTGGTACGAGTATGGAATGAGCTGCCAAAGGAAGTGGTGGAGGCTGGTACAATTGCAACATTTAAGAGGCATTTGGATGGGTATATGAATAGGAAGGGTTTGGAGGGATATGGACCGGGTGCTGGTAGATGGGACTAGATTCGGTTGGGATATCTGGTCGGCATGGATAAAAGGCAATACCTTGACAGTGGGACAAGGTCTCTTCAAAGTGTGTCAGTGAACTGCTTAGAAATTCACCTTCAATACGTCTTGCAGCTTACTTGGAAACTTTTGCTGACAAGACCTTTATGTCAACTGAAAGCCTAATTCCTCTGATAAACTAAAGACCTGTTATAAGTGAAAGACTGAGACAATCAAACATTGAAGTCTTACTGTTTTTACTTAATTTGTATTTTTAATCATTGTGTGAGTCGACTTGAGTGAGAGAAAAGTCACATTTTTAAATTTCCGGGGCAGAGTAGGATAAAAAGTAACCGTTTTTAATTTAAAACTCACAGAAAAACCTTGATGCTAGAAATATTTATATGGGAGAATCACACTGTAAGAAAATACACACACTCACACTGAAAACACATGATTAAGGGTAACAAGCAATTCTGTCTTTGGCAGTGTGACTGCTGTAATTGATAACTTTGTGATTGCTTTAACTACTGTCGAAAGACATTGGTGTGCTTCAAATCAGTCAGAAAATGGCCATCATGTCCAATTGGGTAATACTCCTTTTTAATACCAACCTGTTGCTCAGTTTCTGCAGCCTTTTTTCTTCATGTGTCTGAAGCTCTTGATTACATAAGGATATATTGATGTCATCTGCCTCACCAAATTGATTGATCATCTCGTCTAAACAAGAAGTGCTGGCTGACTATTTGACTTTTGGGGACAATATCAAGGTAAGTCCACATATCCCTGGAGGTGTCAGCACAAGTAGACAGGGTAATGAAGAAGGTCTAAGGAATGCTTGTCTTCATTAGCCAGAGCATAGAATTTAGGAGCAAGGAAGTCTTGTTTCAACTTTATTAAACATTATTTAGGCCACAGATGGAATACAGTGTGCCGTTCTGATTATAACACTATTAGAAGGAGGTGATTGCTCTGGAGAAGGTACAGATGAGATTCACCAGGATGTTGCCTGGGATAAAAAGTCTCAGATGTGAGGGCAGACTGGATAGACTGAGTTTGTTTTCTCTGGATCAGAGGAGGCTGAGGTGGACCTGATTGAAGAACACTAAATTATGAGGGACATTGGCAGACTAAATCATGAGAATTGTTTTTCCATGGCAAATATGTCTAAGACCAGAGGGCAAAGGTTTAAGGTGACAAGTGAGTAGTTTAGAGGAGATTTGAGGAGATTTCAGAGAGTGACAGAAATATGGAATGTGCTGCATGAGGAGGTGGTGGACGCAGGTACTCTGGCAATATTTAGGAAGGTTATAGTCCAACAAATTTATTTGGAGGTGCTGGCTTCTGGAGCACTCCTCCTTTGTAAGGTAGGTAGTGGGACAGGATCATAAGACACAGAATTTATCGTACAAGATCATGAAACTCATAAAATGTACATTGAACAAATCTATATTGCTGTTAAGTCTTTCATCTTTTAGAATGGATTGCAGGCTTTGATTCATTAATGTATAAATCCCAGAACTTCTTTCAAGTCACATTCCCGAGATAACTTAAAAGTTTCATTAAAAAAAAAGGCGACATCTCAGCTCAGACAATGCATTAAAGGTGTGAGGTTAGAGTCTGTATTAAAAAATGTGGTGCTGGAAAAGCTCAGCCGGTTGGGCAGCATCTGAGGAGCAGGCGAGTAGATGTTTCAAGCATAGGAGCTTATCCTCAAAACGTCCACTCTTCTTCTACTCGGATGCTCCCTCACCTGCTGCGCTTTTCCAGCACCACACGTTTTCACTCTGATCTCCAGCATCTGCAGCCCTCGCTTTCTCCTAGAGTCTGTCTGTATTCCAATCTTGAGTCAGACTGGTTCTATTTCCAAAGTAGGAATTTGTATAATGTCACATGGATTGACTGCCTGCAGACTGTGTGCTTTTTGAGCAAAATAGAACGTATCTGCAAATCCAATTCTGCAAATGCAGCCATAGACTTATATGTGTGTGTATGTGGGCATCTGGAATTGGAAATGTTTAACAATTTCACTTTCAATTTCTACCCAGCCCAAACTCCTTCCTTCCCTTTCTTGACATCCCTATATTCATTTCTGGGGACAGGCTGGTCACCAATATCCATTACAAATCCACCATCTCTCACAGTTACCTGGACCATGAATCCTCACACCCTGCTTCCTGTAAAGTCTCTATTCCATTCTCCCGGTTTCTTAGCCTCCATCGCATTTGTTCCGATGATGCCAGCTACTACAAGGGGCCTCCAAAATGTCCACTGTGATGATACTATGGCTTTAAGAGGTGTATTTTGTCCTGGATTTTTTTTTGAAAAGAGAGGTTGAGACAGAGATACCAAGCCAATAAATTAACAAAAAAAAATCACTTTTGTGGAAAGGGCAAGCAAATGGGACAGACAGGAGAATTGGCATAAGTACCTTAGGCAAATTCAACTCTCCCGTTATAAAAGTTTAATGATTTTGTGGCTTCTGCTTGTGATGGGACATGAAACTACAGCCTTATTATGGGTTGCTTTTGTGGATGCAGAAGATCCCATGATGCTATTCAGAGCAGAGACTTCTGAAGTTCAGTCCAAAATTTCTTCCTCAAACAACACTATCAGAAATAGATTATCTGGTCATTCATGTCATTGTATAATTTTTTTTTTCAATAATTAATAATATTTACTTGACTAAGCAAGTCATGAGTTAAATTATATTCTATTTCTAGTTAGTTGTTAAACAGTTTCTGTAGGGAAGAAACCATATGGTGAGGTCAAAAGTAAGGTTTATAGTTTTATTGCTCAAGCTAATGCAAACACAGATTAACACAGATGAAGTATTCACAGCTTTTACCCAAATGTATGTTTTAAAATGGTAACAGCCATATAGATGTGTGTGTGTCTTTGCATATAATTATATATAATATTCTGGTATTAAGTTCTACAGTAATTTTTTTCTAATTATATTGACATTCTTAAATGCATGATTTAGGATAATAGATGATATCTACGAGGTGACACTACATATTCTAAGCAGATGCATGAATTGTTCATTGGAATCCACATTATAGGAGGGATATGACTGCATTGGAGAGGATGCAGAAGAGATTTACTAGGATGTTACCCATGTTGGAGAGTTTTAGCTATGAAGAGAGATTGGACAGACTGGGGGCATTTTCCTTGGAGCAGAGGAGACTGAGGGAGATATGATTGAGATGTGTAAAATTATGAGGGGCATATATAGATCAGACAGAAAGGAATGGGGTAATAGACCCTTCGATCCAGCCAGTCCATGCTGACCATAATCCCAAAATAAACTAGTCTTACCTACCTGCTCCAGGACAATATCCCTCCAAATCTTTCCTATTCATGTATTTATTCAAATTGTTTTTAAACATTCTAATTATGCCCATATCAGCCGCTTCCTCAGGAAGTTCATTCCACATGCAAATCACCCTCTGTGTAAAAAAAATGCCACTTGTGTCTTTTTTTAAAATCTCTCTCCTCTCAGCTTAAAAATATACCCCCAGTTTTGAAATTCCTCATCCTCTGGTCAGTTCAGCAATGGACACAGTCCATAAAAAATTTTTTTAAAGTCTACTGATTGCATTATCTCCAACAATACTGTCTCATTTGCAGAGTGAGACCAGTATTTTCTGCTTTCTTTGCTTCAGAATTTTAGAGTTGAAACTTTATTGCTGGAACAGCACAGCAGGTCAGGCAGCATCCAGGGAACAGGAGATTCGACGTTTCGGGCACAGGCCCTTCTTCAGGAAGGATATTGGTGACCAGCCTGTCCCCAGAAATGAATATAGGGATGTCAAGAAAGGGAAGGAAGGAGTTTGGGCTGGGTAGAAATTGAAAGTGAAATTGTTAAACATTTCCAATTCCAGATGCCCACATACACACACATATAAGTCTATGGCTGCATTTGCAGAATTGAATTTGCAGATACGTTCTATTTTGCTCAAAAAGCACACAGTCTGCAGGCAGTCAATCCATGTGACATTATACAAATTCCTACTTTGGAAATAGAACCTGAAGAAGGGCCTGTGCCCGAAACGTCGAATCTCCTGTTCCCTGGATGCTGCCTGACCTGCTGTGCTGTTCCAGCAATAAAGTTTCAACTTTGATCTCCAGCATCTGCAGACCTCACTTTCTCCTCAGAATTTTAGAACCTACAGTATTTTGTTCCTGTTGCACACACTGTCCACTTTGGCTCAGTTTAATTGAATGCTGCACAGTCCATAATGTTTTGGAATCAGAAAAAAGTCCATCCATTTAATATTGCACCTTTCATGATCTCAAAGATGTACTCAGCAGTTTTATTTCGATTAAAGTATTTGTGTAAAATATTTTTATAATGGCAGCCAGGGAGTCCGTTTAAACTAAGCAAACTCTCAAAGGCATCATATTTACCCCAGTTTGTTTCAGTTACCTGAAAGATCACACTATACTTACAGAAATAAAAATACATAAGGTATTTTTGGAACAACAGGGACAGATCTCAAACATGAATTGCAGAGCTTTGAATTATTTCAAAGACTTCCTTTTACAGGAATTCATTGCAGATTCAGATACACTCATTCCAGAGTTATTAAAACATTAAAGATATATGAATTTGTTCTAGATTGATAGGTATTATGATGTAAACGATTTCATGAAAATGTCATAGTCATCGGTCACAAATTTATAAAACATTCCATGATTTTCTTTTATATTGAACCTGCAGTCATTCATTAATTTCATTGTAATCTCCTTTCATTCCCTGTCCAAAACTGCAGCTCCTCCCATATTCTTTCTGAACCCCCTTAAATCTTATTTCCTTGAAGTGAAGGTGGTATTCTTGATCACCTTCCAAACCAGCTATTTACTGACTTTGCTTTCGTGGCTGCAAACTGACAATTGTTGTCCAACCTCTCCCTTCCTTCAGACATTTTCCTATTTTTTAAAGTTGTTGTTATCATTCTTTTGTTGTAAAGGACACCTCTCAATTCTCTCTCCTTGCACACATCGCCTTGCTCTTCCTTTCAAAGTGAATTGTCACAAATCTACTCAGCTCTTTTGTCATTGCCAACTTTTGATCAGCTTGTGACCCACCAAGGCTTGAGCAACTTGATGTGTCCTGTGTGATTATGGTTTGCTGTTTATCCTTATTCTGCCCTGCCTTCTGCTTTCAACACAATTAACCATTTTATTATTTTTCTGTCTCCACACAGTCCACCTCCCTTAGTGCATTATTTCATATTCTGACCTAATTGTAGTATTTGCTCAAGTGCTTTTCTCATGACCTCAAATATGCAGAAGGGATTTACAAGAAAGTTGCCAGGATTTGAAGATTTGAGCTACAGGGAGCGACTGAATAGGTCAGTGTTGTTTTCTCTGGAGCATTGGAGGCTGAGGGGTGACCTTATAGAGGATTATAAAAAATTATGAGGGGCATGGAGAGGATAAATAAGCAAGGTCTTTTCCCTGGGGTGGGGGAGTTCAGAACTAGAGGGCATAGGCTTAGGATGAGAGGGGGAAAGATTTAAAGGGGACCTAAGGGGCAACTTTTTTATGCAGAGGATGGTGTGTGTTTGGAGGTAGTGGTGGAAGCTGACACAATTACAACATTTAAAAAGCATCTGGATGGGTATACAAATAGGAAGGGCTTAGAGGGATATGGGCCAAATGGGACTAGATTAGATTAGGATGTTTGGTTGTGTGGATGAATTGGACCGAAGGATCTGTTTCCATCCTGCATGACTCGAGGTCTTGGGGCTTCACGGTTGGTCTTTTCTTATTTATCATCCATGGGCATGGAATCAATTTCAACATGTTTGCTGATGTTACCCAATTTTATCTCTTTGCCATCCACCCAGAATTCTACGTTGTATTAACCTGCTTCACATCAATGAGCATCATGCCCATTGCTCCTGTCACACCTAAGTCATCTCTTACATGTAATCGGCTATGTTAGGCTGGCAGATATAGGTCGCCATTGGACATTGTCAATTGGACTTTCAAAAGGTTTCCAACATGCTGTCACATAAGAGGCTTCTCATTTCGCATTGTATGAGGTTACAGGGTTGGATAATGGCTTGCTTCATATTTATAAGTCAAAGTGTTATAGTTAATGGCAACTGTTTTCCATGCAAACTATTACTGGTGCAGTTAAGCGGGGCCTGTCATGATGGCTGATGATCTTTGTAATCTGTAATAATAATTGCTATATTGAAGGATGGGCTAGCTGCATAACTTGCATGTTTTCAGTTAATCAACATGGATTTATGACAGGTAGCTCATGCCGGACGAATCTCATGGAATTTTGTGGAAGAGGTGACTGAGATAGTGGACGGGAAAATGTCTATGGATGTTGCATGTATGAACATGCTGAAGACATTTAATAAGTGGATGGCATTGTAGCTCAGTGGTTAACACTGCTGCCTCACAGCACCAGGGACCCAGGTTCAATTCCAGCCTCAGGCAACTGTCCGTGTGGAGTTTGCACATTCTCTCCATGTCTGCATGGGCTTCCCCCAGCTGCTCAGGTTTCCTCCCACAATCCAAAGATGTACAGGTTAGGTGTACTGGCCAAGCTAAACTGCCCACAGTGTTCAGGGATATGTATTAGTCAGGGGTAAATGTAGGGTAATAGGGTCTGGGTGGTTTACTCTTCAGAAGGTTGATGTGGACTTGTTGGGCCAAATGGCCTGTTTCCACACTGTAGGGATTCTGTGAAATCTATGAAAGTCCTACGTAAGAGATCGTTGACAAAGGTACAAATCAAAGGAACTGAGGGTGAATTATTGACATGGCTGGGAAATTGGCTCAGTGGCAGGTAACAGACATGGAAGAATGGGTAGGTCTCAGACTGGCAGGATGTGACCAGTGGTATCTCAAGGATCTGTGTTGGGGCCTCAATTATTTTCTTTATTTACAAACAACTTGGAAAATGGCATAAAAAAATAATATATTCAATTGTGCTGATGGCATAAAAAATAGATGGTGTTGTAGATAGTGTAGATGATAGCATAAAATTACAAAGAGATACTGATAGATAAATGGGCAAAGTGGTGGCAGATGGGAGTCAATGTAAGCAAGTATAAAGTTAACCATTTTGGATGGAGAAAGGATAGGTCAGGGGTATTTTCTAGATGGCATGTAGTTAAACACAGTGGAGGTCCAAAGAGACTTGGAGGGTTCAGGCACATAGATCTTTAAAATGCCACAAGCTGGCGCAAAAATAATCATGAAAGCTAATGGAATTTATTCCTAGAAGACTCTAGTATGAAGATGTAGAGGTTATGCTGAAGGTATACAGAACTCTGGTTAGACCCCACTTAGAATACTGTGAGCAGATCTGGGCACCTCACCTTAAGAAGGATATACTGGCCTATTGCAGTCAAGGTACTGAAAACTCACTTTCTACATGAAGAAAATCAATTAATCTTTCCGTTTGCACTTATTAAACACTGACTTTTCTTTGATACAGCAACAATTTTACAAGTGAACCAGCTACAATGCATCATCTGCAAACCAATGGAAGCATTCAAAAAAGACAAAAATAACCTTTTGTATCAGTGAGAACCACACAGAAGAGGTGAGGAGCAAGGATTACTAACCTGTCTTTCCGGTTTCTCCCCTCTGTTTTTTCCATGTTTTTATGTACGTTTGTCTGCAAGTGTGTAGGAGGGAGTTCATTAGGCGGTTAGGGTTTCAATTAGCAATGTCATGTGCTGACAGCATATAGATTGTTTGCCTGCAGCTACAGTCTAATCACTTAATAGTAGTTTTTGTGAAATACAGAAACTTGGTTC
The DNA here is from genome assembly GCF_037043375.1 of Chiloscyllium plagiosum. Lineage (NCBI taxonomy): Eukaryota > Metazoa > Chordata > Chondrichthyes > Orectolobiformes > Hemiscylliidae > Chiloscyllium > Chiloscyllium plagiosum. Next base: position 15,109,007 of record NW_028270169.1, read on the forward strand.
TGCTTTATATCAACCTGGAATTGAGAACCAGGAAAATTGGGAAACTTTTGTATACTTATGTTAAAATTGTTAACTTTTGTGTCAACTCCTGGAATAGCAAGGCTTGATTTTCATCACTCTACCCCCATGAGGATATGACAATATGGGACAAATCAAACGGAAGCTGCTTTGGCCTGGATGCTGTTAAAATTAGATGAGATTAGATTCCCTGCAGTATGGAAACAGGCCCTTTGGCCCGACAAGTTGGGTAGATGCCAATGTTGTAATGTCTGGAACAACTTGGCTAGGGCAGTGGCAAGTTCTGGAACACCCACCTTCAATACTATTACTGGAATGTTATATGGGCCTATAGCATTCTATTCTGTTCTAATCAGAATGATTAGTGATTGAAAATTATGGAAAAGTTATGAAATCATACAGTCATACAACATGGAAACAGACCCTTCGTTCCAACCAGTCCATACCAAACATAATCCCAAACTAAACCAGTCCCACCTGCCTGTTCCTGGCCTATATCCCTCCAAACCCTTCCTATTCATTTAATTATTCAAATTGTTTTTAAGCATTCTAATTATGCCCACATCCACCAGTTCCTCAGGAAGTGCATTCCACAGCTGAGCTGCCTTCTGTGTAAAAAAGAAATTGTCTCTCATGCCTTTGTGTAAATCTCTCTCTTCTCACCTTAAATATATGCCTCCTAGCTTGAAATCCTCCATCCTAAAGAAAAGGCACCTACCATTAACCCTATCTATACCCCTCATGATTTTTCTTGTTTTGCGTTACTCCTTTTATGGTTATCCAAACTCATATTTTTAAAAATTCACCAGTGTGAAACTGGGATCACTGGTTGGCTAGAGCTTATTGCCCATACCCTCGCTGCCCTTGAACTGACTGGATTGTTAGGCCATGTGAGAGTTAACCCCATTGCTGTGGGTCTGGAGTCACATGTAGGCCAGACCAGGAGAGGATGGCAGATTTTCTTCTCTGAAGGACATTAGTGAACAAGATGGTTTTTCCCAACAATCAGCAATAGTTTCAAGAGTCAGATTTCCTTTTTATTGAATTCAAATTCTATCACTTTTGAAAGTTTAGCGATAATACCACTAGGCTATCATTTCCAGATAATTACAGATGTAATCTGAATAGTAGCCATTTATTGTGACAAACTGAATCCAACCTCTCATTTTCAATTGGATGCTACACTCTCTAATAGGAGATATATATCTTTTTTATTCATTCACAGGATGTAGACATGGCTGGCAGGGCCAGCATTTATTGCCCATCCTGAATTGCTCAGGTAGGTTAAGTTTGGTTATCTTTGTACAATAGGCTCTTGTCCCAGTGTAATCATGCGATTGCAATAAACCAATTCTGTTCATTCATAACGAATTTTCAAACACAGCCAGTTATTGTCTTATCTAGAACCATAAGAACATCATTCCCACACTCAAGTTTATTTCTTGTAAATACAGAAGATGAAAAAAAGAAAGTTTACTTCCTGTTGTGACATCAAATCAAAAACAATTACAGCACTCTTGGAAAATGGCTAGCCTTTTCAGTAGAAAGTACTAACTCCCTTACCCAAAACTAGACCTGATAAGATTTGTGTCTCTGTTATCACCAATATTTAGCTGCCACAGATCCACTGACTTGCCCTAAATAGGATGATTCCAATCTTCACCAGCTCTAAGAGTTAATTATAACTGTTTCAGATGGTGTAAAATGCACAATGGTGTATTTGTTGCCCATTACTAAGTGCTTTATGTCTCAGTGGGAGGATGCCAAGAGTGTCCAATATTCCTAACATCACATTGTAGTAACTATGTGCTTAAAAGCAGATCCTGTGCTCATTTTTATGAGTGTTACAATCTTTTGCTTTCCACTGCAGGTGCTCATAAGTGTCTCTCATTTTCAATTTCAATAAGTACTGTGACTGGATAAAGAATACATGAGGTGGCTTTTCCTCGATTTCCTCATGTGCTTTAAGAAAATACAGCTGTCTACCACATAGATCCTTGGCTTGAAACCAGTTGTTGCCCTACAAGTGTCTAGCTCTATCATTAACACTAAAAGGTTTTTATGGTCCTGTCATTGGGCTTGGCTGGTAACCCATAACATGGCCTGGGTGACTTGCAAAAGGTCAGAGATGACTATCCACTGTGGCTCAATGACTCTGCTACCCTGAGTATCAATGTGGACTTGAAAACCTTACCTGAAAAGCACAAAAGGAACTCAACAAATAATGATACTGAACTACTTTACTGCTCCAAAACATCAAGTTCAAAGTATTCACTGACATTGAAGCCTCTGTCTTATTGGTTACCTGTTATAAACATTCTATGTACTAATAATATGTTATTTGAAAAATATTTGGAAAAGATTTTACTTGCTTTTAAAATTCTAATCCTACTTGGAATTTAGAGATTTGAGGTGGAACTTTTACAATTTGCTGTCACTCAGCTCGCTCAATTTGGCTTCCTGTTCACTTCAATGTCAATAATGTTTCAATAGTAAACCTGACAACTTCCTTCAAAGACATTTTCCAACCCAAGATAAGTCTAACTTCTCAGCTCCTGCCTGTGCATGATGCCACTGAGTCTTGCACCACCCAAACGCGAGCTTGTCGCTGCCACCAAGGGACCGCTCTGGGCCCACCTCGTTGATGCGGGAGCTGCCAGGGACCCAGACCTTGCTTCTGATTCTCTGTCACGAGTCCACAGTGGGCTCACCTCACCGCTGCCAATTATGCTGTCGATGCAACCGGGTTTAGATTAGATTCTCTACAGTATGGAAACAGGCCCAACAAGCCCACCAAGCCCACACTGATCCTCTGAAGAGTAACCCATCCAGACTCCTTTCCCTACATTTACCCTTGACTATGTGTCTGTGTGGGTTTCCTCTGGGTGCTCCAGTTTCCTCCCATAGTCCAAAGATGTGCAGGTCAGGTGAATTGGCCATGCTAAATTGCCCATAATGCTAGGTGCATTAGTCAGAGGGAAATGGGTCTGGGTGGGTTGCTCTTCAGAGTGGACTGGTTGGACCGAAGGGCCTGTTTCCACACTGTAGGGAATCTAATCTAATGCATTTAACACTATGGGCAATTTAGCATGACCAATTCTCTTAACCTGCACATCTTTTGGAATGTGGGAAGAAACTAGAGCACTTGGAAGAAACCCACACAGACATGGGGAGAATGTACAAACTCCATACAGACAGTCGCCTGAGGCCGGAATTGAACAGGCGCTGTGAAGCAGCTGTGCTTAACACTGAGCCACTGTGCTGGGTTCTTCACAAGATGTAAGTAAAGAGAAAAAAAATGAAGAAATTGAGAAAAAGAAAAGCAGATGGAGTCCACAAACCCTACTCTGCTACCATCTTGGATCTATTACCACATTGTTCTATGTGAGATCCTGCTGTGCACATTGCCACTTCTTCTACATGTCAGCAGCATCTGTCAGTAGTCTGGATGTGGGCATTAAATGTTATGTTTTCAAGTTTGCAGGTGACACAACTAGGTGGAAATGTGTCTCATGAAGAGCATGCAATAATCAATGCAATTTGACGAGGCTTCATGATCAGGCAAAATTTGGCAGATGGAATAGAATGTGGAGAAATATATATCCTACCATTATTTTAGAAGGATAAACAAAAATACAGAATATGTCTTAAATGGGAAGTGTTGAACTTCAGAGGGACCTAGTATGAATCATTGACTGTTAATACATGGGTTGGGTCAGCAATTAAGAGAAGCAAATGATTTGTTGGCCTTTAATACAAGAGGACTTGAAAGCTTTCTTACTGCAATTATATATAGTTTTGGTGAGACCATATCTGGAGTACCGTGTACAGTTTTGGTCTCTTGACCTGTTGCAATGATCCTGCAATGAAGTACCAACTTTATGATTCATTCTGGCAAGGGACCAGTGACTTATTTTTAAAGTGAACAAAGTGTAAGGTCCAGGGGACTTGCTGAGAAAAAGTGGTTTTGAACACTAAACTTTACTCCAAAAATGGTCCATTATAAACAATATACAAGACATGCACAACTTATTTCCAATATCCAGAATTAACATGTGGTAAAATAGGAAAATAGACTGTAATCAAACATCAAATAGAACACTTCATCAAGACAGATCCTATGGATTTCTTAGCAAATCCAGTATCACCTACCAGACGTTAACCTCAATAACCTTCACAAAAGATTATAATTCTTCGCTATTGCTGACCTCACCCCTCAAGAATCATGAATTACGTCTATGACTGCTCCTATTCTGGTTAGTCATCCTCTTTTTCAGATTTACTGGTTCCCTACACTCACTGCTAGGAAACAAAGAAACCAATTGAGGATTTCATCACACCTACAAAAAGATGTACTTGTTATTGTTATAGAGGGACAATAACAAAGGTTCTCCAAACTAATTTCCGGGTGGAGGAATTCTCCTATGACTGGGTCCATAATCACTGAAGTTTAGCAAAAGGGAGAGGAGATCTCATTCAAACATACAAAATTCATTTAAGGGTTTAAGGGTAGATGCAAGAAGGCTATTTCCCCTGTAAGATGTCCAGAACCAGAGGACACAGTCTCATAACAAGGAAGAAGTCACTTAGGGCTGAAATGAGGACAAAGTTCTTTGCTCACAGGTGGTGAATCTTTGGAATTATCTGCCCCAATGGGTCATGGAGGCTCAGTTGTTGAGTATATTCAAGACTGATTTCAATAGATGTCTATATAATAAAAGCATTAAGGAATATAGAGATAGTGCAGGGTGGTTCTTTTGAAGTAAAAGTTCAGCCAAGAATATTGGAGTGGGCTTGCAGCATTGACTGGCCTACTCTTGCTCATATTTCTTATGTTTAGATTCCCTACAGTGTGGAAACAGGCCCTACGGCCCAACATCGACCCACCGAAGAGCAACCCACCCAGACCCATTTCCCCTCTGACTAATGCACCTAATACTATGGGCAATTTAGCATGGCCAATTCACTTGATCTGCACATCTTTTGGACTGTGGGAGGAAACCAGAGCACCTAGAGGAAACCTACACAGACACAAGGAGAACATGCAAAGTCCACACAGACAGTTGCCCAAGGTTGGAATTGAACCTGGGATTCTGGTGTTGTGAGGCAGCAGTGCTAACCACTGAGCCATGTCTATACTTCAAACAAAAATTGGCTGAGAAGCACTTTGGGACATCCTGAAGATGATAGATGCTTTATAGATACAAGCTTTTCTTTCTCTAACAGTTAAAGATACAAGAAGGAAACTTTTCAGTGTTAAAGATGCTTAGAAAGTGTTTTATCACAAAGTGATGACAATGCAATTGTTCATTCCTTTCTGTATATTTATAGATAGTGCCAGCTAACATGACTGCTAAAGAAAATCAGTGAATCAGTATGCAAATAAAGTGCTATTTTGTAATAAAGCTCAGACCTTCCACATATAGAAGCTTACAGAGTAGCTTATATAACCTTAGAAATAATACAAAACAAATTAAGAAACAAATTTAGTGGTTGCACACTTAAGTTTCCAACTTCCTTAATGACTGCAGGTCTTTAACTTGTTTCTCTAATTGACCATAATCATTGAGGAGATTTTTTTTGGGGTTTGGTTTTTTTTTGATTTCTTGCCACAGATGCTGCCAGACCTGCTGAGCTCTTCTAACAATTTCTATTCTAGTCTCTAATTTACAGCACTTGTAATTCTTTCGCTTTTTACTTAACTCCTGCACTTGTGCATAGTATGCATGAAGGATTCCGAGCAGTAATACCACGCCACTGAAGTTATTACATAAAAGCAGACAATATGAGAGAAAGGGCAGGCAGCAGCTGGAGCAAAACAGTCAAAGACAGTTTCGGTTCAATGTTCTTTTGTTGGAACTGGATTAGCAGAAATTAACAGGAAAAACTTAAACCCAAAAATATTCTTTTCCCAGAAATGTTATTTTCGCCTTGATGAACATTGTCCTAGAGGCACACATTAATATTCTGCTTAGTCACTGTTTGTTTTTATTGCCCAATATTAATAAGTAAAAATATTTGTTACGGTCTACGGAATTCAGTTGTTTTCACAGTTTCTTATATAAAAGTCCCTGAATCACACAGTGACAAGAAGAAAAATCATCTTTGTTCGGGTTTCTGGTTGAATAGCATTGAATGATGTGTAAGACGTGTTTTTTCTAATTGCCATCCAATTATTAAGTATGACACCAAGCCACAATAAGAAGTATTGAGGCAGGAGCCCAAATGTTTAAAGAAGTATCTCAAAGGAGGCAATTAAGCAAGAGGGATGGAGAGGTGTAGGGGGGAGATTCCAAATTGGATATCAATAATGTAGCAATTATAATTGGGACCGCACCAATAGGACACAGTTTGAGGTGCAGAGGTACAGTGGTGTTGGAGCAGGTTATAGAGACAAGGAGGCGCAAGGCCAAGATGATTGACCTGGTAGGTCAACAAACACAGGGGTGATGGGAAACAAGCTTTGGGGCAAGGTAAGCCTGAAGCCACAGGGCTTTGGATGGCCCCAGGTTGATGGAGGATAGAATCTGGGAGACCAGCCAGGAGTGTGTTGGGACAGTTGAATTTAGATGCGACAAAAACATAGATGAGGGCTTCAGCAGCATATGAGCTGAGATGGCAACAAAGATGAGCCATATTAGAGAGCTGGAGTCTGAGAATGGCATGACTATGAGGTCAGAAGCATTCCAGAAAGAAGTTCTGGTCACTGTATTATGAAGGAAAATATAGCAGCCAATTTGCACAAAGCAAACTTCAACAAACAGAAATGTGATAATGACCAGATACATAATGGCCAGAGCCCTATGGATAACTCCCTGCTCATCCTTGCACACTGCAGTGGGATCTTTTATATCTACCAAATCAAGCCACCTCTCCCTAGAAAGACGGCACTTCTGCATATTGCAGTACTCCCTATTTGTTAAAGTCTGTGTGCTTGCTTATGTTTTAAGACAACTTTTGGTTTGGAAGCTGATACACTGGGACCATGTAGAGGAGTATAAGCAAAGATCTTGAGACAGCGATCCCTTTTGATAAGACTACTTGAAGGTCAAGAATGTGCGGTAAGATATTGACATATGAGCCTGTGTGTAGATATTGACCTTTATGTGTGAAGTAACAGAAATGTATTATGAAATTCACTAAAGAACAGGTAAGTCTCAGTTAGAATCATGGAGTCATAGAGGTGTACAGCATGGAACAGACCCTTCAGTCCAACTTGTCTATGCTGACCAGATATCTTAAATTAATCTAGCCCTATTTGCAAGCACTTGGCCCATATTCCTCCAAACCCTTCTATTCCTATACCTATCCAGATGCCTTTTAAATGTTGTAATTGTACTAGCTTCCACCACTTCCTCTGGCTGCTCATTCCATACATGCACCACCTTCTGCATGAACATGTTGCCCCTTAGGTCCCTTTTAAATCTTTCCCCTCTCACCCTAAACCTATGCCCTCTAGTTCTGGACTCTCCTGCCTCAGGGAAAATATGTTGTCTACTTATCCTATACATACCCTTTATGATTTTATCAATCTCTATAAAGTCGGCCCTCAGCCTCTGATTCTCCAGGGAAAACAGCCCCAGCCTATTCAGCCTCTACCTATAGCTCAAACCCTCCAATCCCGGCAACATCCTTGGAAATCTTTTCAGAACCCTTTCAAATTTCACAAAATACTTCCTGTAGGAGGGAGACCAGAATTGCACACAATATTCCAAAAGTGGCCCAACCAATGTCCTGTACAGCTGCAACATGACTTCCCAACTCCTGTATTCAATGCACTGTCCAATAAAGGCAACCATACCAAATGCCTTCTTCATTATCCGATCCACCTGAGAGTCCACTTACAAGGAACTATGAACTTGCCAAACAGCATGAGAGGAAATTGTTAATATGGCTCACTAAGATGAGATATTTTTAAGTTATCAAGACATGGATGCAAACACCACAGAGAAACTGACTTTAGTTCAATGAGGATATAATTAAACATTAATATATATTGAATGATAATGAAGAGAAGTGAAACTTTACCACAACACTCCTGTTTTATGTCCATAATTTCCATATACTTGTATCTTTTAAAGAGATACAGATCCTTCTTAAATTCAATAAATTCAAATTCCACAAGAGTGAAAACTGGCTTTAGTAGATCACATATTTAATGTTTGCAGGAGGTTATTGTTACAATGACTATTGGTTAATCATGGACACGCATTCACATGAGGTTCCTAGTGATGCCCACATCCCACGAGAAAGAAAGTGTCTCAGTTCCCTCGTCTTTAACTTCATCTTTTGCCTAATCATCGTCTGAGGATAAAGCGAATTGTTGGTAACCTCAGTATCCAATTTGACAATGAGATGAGCTTCTGACCAAAATTCCACTCCTTTATCAAAGCTACCAACTTCACCTGTTCCACCCTTGCCTCGGTTCATCTACTGCTGAAGCCATCATTCATGTTAACTCTATACTTAACTCCTGGCATACCTTCCCCCCCCCTTATAAACTTGAACTCATCCAAGATTTTACCTGTTTTCTAACTCCTATCTTGGACGTATTCACCTATTGTCACTGTGCTCACTGATTTAGATTGACTGATCTAGATCTCAGGTTCTGTTTCTCCAGTTTGACTGATCTTGGGCTAGAGATTCCCCCAAGACAGTGACAATAATACAGTAATGGTAGTCCAGTCCTTATCATGCACCGATCTAAATTTAGAAAACCACAAACAATAATGGCTTGGAATTTTGTTTTGACGTATCATTTTCACGCCTCTTCTGTTAGCATTAGAATTTTGTGCCAATTGTTGCAAAATTCTGGATAGCTGATATAATGTCTCACAAAACTCCTTAGATTTGCAACATCCAAATAAGGAAGAAACTTTAGTCAATGAAATGTGGCTGTGTTTTCAGCACAATGGGTGCTGTTTTGCCTCTGAAATGCTATCTACAAAACTGTGTACATTTCTGGTGCTAACATCACTGGAATCCACCTTGGTGAGGACATTAGAATGCACACAGAGAATCTGCAGTAGTATACAGAGTGGGTAGATCATACCAACAAGTCAACGCATGGCATGTTTTGAAGCCAGTGCTGTCATTTTCAATCTCGCCTGTTCAGCTTACTCTTAAATATGCAATCAGCAACTGCCAGTGCTCCTTTCAAACTAACTGCTAATTGATTTTTATTGACTCTTGCTATGATTAAAATTAAGTTTGTGGTTTCCAGAACTGCTGAGATCTGTTGAAATATACAGCGAGTGGCAGTGCACCATTTATATTTGATTCATACAGTCATAGAGTCCTACAGCATGAAGACATCAGTGTCAGTATCACTATTAAAACAGTGTGGGAGTTCAGATTCCCTTTGTCATAGTGAATTGGCCTTGTCGCATATTCTAGAGTCATAGAGACATAGAGTCCTGCAGCACAGAGACAGGCCCTTTGGCCCAAACTAGTACATGCCAACCAAAATGTCCATCCATGCTAACTCCATTTCCATGCACTTGGCCCATATCCTTCTAAACCTTTCATATCCATGTGTTTATCTAAATGCCTTTTAAGTGTTGTTAATATACCCACCTCAACTACTTCCACTGGTAGTTCATTCCATATGCATATGACTCTCAGTGTAAAAAACATTGCTAGGCAAAAGTGAGGACTGCAGATGCTGGAAACCAAAGTTTAGATCAGAGTGATGCTGGAAAAGCTCAGCAGGTCAGGCAACATCCGAGGAGCAGGAAAATTGACGTTTCGGGCAAAAGCCCTTCATCAGGAAAAAGGTTGCCCCTCAGGTTCCCTTTTATTGTTTCCCTTTCATCTTAAACTGATGCTCTTTAGCCCTCGATTCCCCAACCCTGAGAAAAAGACTGAGTGCATTCACCCTATCCACGCCTCTCATGATCTTATACACTTCTATAAGATCTCTCCTCAGTCTCCTACGCTCTAAAGAAAACAGTCCTAGCTTGTAACCTCAAACCAGAAGGTTGCAACTAAATGGCTCAAACTGCTCACTGTGCCTACACCTGCTGTTCAAACCTCCATCTTGTTTACTGCTATTTGCCTGCCTTTTCCATGTAACTCTGTGAAATCTTCCTTTCGAAATCACCATCAACCTCCAGCGGTACGTTCTAAATCCTAATCACTCAGTGTATGAAAAAGCTTTTCCTCACATCGCTATTGCTTCTTTTATTAATTAAGCTAGAATGGCCAGCATACGCTGCCGATCCCTGATTGCACTTGAGAGCAATTAAGAATCAACCACATTGCAAAGGAGTCATATGTAGGCTACAATAAGGTAAGGATGGTCAATTTAGTGCCCATAAAAGCATCAGTGAATCAGATGGGTTTTGTTATGATCGTTTCATGGTTGTTCCTTATTTGAGACTCACTTTCAATTCCCAGATTTCGACAAAGCTAATACAGTAGAACCCCCGTATCCACGGATTCCGTTTCCATAGTTTCAGTCGTCTGTGGCGCAGTCTGAAAATATTACATGGAACATTCCAGAAATAGCTCCAGGGGGCTGCCAGGGAGGGAAGTTTCCCATTTAAATGTTAGGGTTCGCTACTATCCGCGGTAGGTCCTGAAATGTATCACCCGCGGATACAGGGGGATACCTGTACTTGCAGTGGTGGGCTTTGATCCCTTGTCATCAAAGCCTCCAAATTATTGATTTGGTGATGTTAACACTACACCATCATCTATCCCTAGAACTGTGTAATGCCACATAATGGCGAGCACTAGGGAGAACAATATTACACTCCATCTTTGGATGTTCATGTGTAACACATTCATGTGCAGCAATATTGTGGCTTCAAAAGCGAGACTGACCTAAGTGTAAAATAAAACCGAAGAAAATAACCTTCTCAAGTTGAACCGGAATTCAGACAACTGACCCAGTGCTAAACGCTCAGTGAGTCACAGCATTCAAAAGGAAATCAATAATTTCATTTGCAATGGATTTTTCTTTGAAAATGCCATTTTGATCATTAGCTTGATCAGGAAATGTTTCCAAATGTCCTAAGTGTGCCACCAGACAGCTCGTAAGGAAGCCAGATTGTGTGATTGTGTATTTGATCAGATAGAGATACGGTTTTGGAAATTTCCTGGTCATTTGCATTGAGAAACATGTGAAATGTGGAAACAAATACAAAACCCAAAAGGGGATATTGACAGCAGGTGATTTGCATATCTTATAATCCACTCCATTTCTTCGATTTCAAATGATAAATTTACTACACTTGATAATGATAAATTTATTACACTTGTTCCAAATAATGACCCTGCCCCTGAGTTAAAGACCTAAGTATCCGCCTGTGTAAAACCTCTACAGTGAGATGATTCTCAATGTAGCCCGAAGAGTTCATGGTTATGGTTCTCCAAAACAACCTTTTGAAGGAGTCTGGAAAATATTATTAGTCAGTTATTATGCTGGCATTGGATGGACAGGCCTCCTCCTGTTTTGTAATTTTTTTATTACACTGGTATCAACTTATGTATTCTCATCAGTTTAATAATGAAGGAAGACTACATTTCTGTAGCGCCTTTCCAATCTCAGAAGCTCCCAAATCACTCTTATTTTGAAGGTATGGATCACTGTTGCAGTTTAGGAAAAGCAAGTCAGTTTTCTCAAACAAAGATCCCACCAACAGCATTGAGAACGTGATCCAATTTTAGTGATGTTTGATCAGAGATAAATATTGAACAGTAAACCGGGAGCTCTCCTAACCATTTTTTTAAATATTGGAATTGCATATTTGTTCTTCATCCAGGAGGGCAGACTGTGGGCCTGGTTAATGTTTAATAAAAGAATCGGAATTTCCTGACACTGCACCACACCCTCAGTAGTGGTGGGACTTAAACCAATAACCTTTTGAATTGAACGGGACCTTGACAGAACTGAGTCACAGTTGACACCTATTGTATTGTAGCAAATTAACTTATGGATCTCTTGGTATAACTTTACTCTCTACAAAGAACTTGATTTTCAGCTTTTAGTCTTAACACTGAATTCTGTTTTCATGGCATTTTTTCTTGCTAATTTGGACAGATCAGTATCTTGCTCTGTATCTAATCCATATGTCAATGCTTTTAATGGTTCATTGTTCCTCCCGGTTTTTTTGCACATAAAAGGCAAGTGTAAACTCTTCCGTAGCTACTAACTTTCATAGGCAATTTGAAAACAAAATCTCAAGCTTGAGCTGCATTCTTTTCTGAATCCTTTACTTAGAGGAAGGGGAAAAGCATGAAGGGATTTGAAAACAAGGGTAAAAAGTTTAAAATATGGACTTTGTTCAGCCGGGAGCCAATGTAGGTTGTTGGGTCAATGTGGAATAGGGAGGATAGGTGTGAGTTATGACATGGGAAGCAAGGTTTTGGATTGCCTCCAATTTATAGAGGGTAGGAGGACTGCCAGAAGTGCATTGGTGCAGTCGAGCCAAGAGGTAATGAAAACATGAATATGGTTTTCAGTAACAGATAAGCTAAGGTGACAGAAAAGTCAGTTGCTCTTAGGGTCAAATATGACCAAATGTTGCGAACACTCTGGATTAAATTTTGGTAGTTGTCAGGGAAAGAGATGGAGTTATTCAAATGCTTTGAATGACATGAAATGTCTGTTGTGATATTGTGACATAAATTTGCCACAAAAGCTTGACATTATTCCAGTCTCAACGTTATTTTAACAACATGGTTAAGTCTTAATGACTGTCCAATAACCTCTCTGACACTGAAGGTAGTTTTAACAAGCATGGAACCTCTTTTCTTTAGACTTTAAATTATTGCTGGAGATTTGCAAAAAAAAGGTCCTCCTTCATTTCTCCTTGTTTTCTGTACCGAATTTATTCCAATTCCGTTTTCTTAGTTCAGACTCTGTCCACTTCACTAAAATTACAGTCTGTGCTGCTATAATGTGTGTTTCTTCAACGCGAATTAGCTACAATGCAATTGAAAAATTTAGACTGTTAGTTGTAGAACAGCCTTACCTGTATTGGCTATAATGCAATTCTGGCCCCATTGGGTTAACTGGCCCGGCTATTGCGTGATTTTCTTATAACGCGAGATTGCATAAGAACAGAACTATCATGTTATATCAGAACTGACTGTATTCATTACACTGGTTTAGTAGATACACAGTTCCTTGCCACATGCACACAGATCCCAGATCATTTGTAAAGGGTACCTGCTGTTTAGATGTTTCACTGAGAAAAGGCTGCCTTCTAAAACTCCATATGAACATAAATGTCTAACAATGGTTGGTGCTGTTTACCACCCACCCAGAAAAAGTCTGACTCACCATGTCTTGTGAAATCCAACACTTAAAAATAACTTTTTTAAAGTTCTTATCCTGCCTGTGAAAAAAATGGTCATCAAATACTGGAACATGGCATCCTGCATTACATAAATGTTGTCAGAAATGCAGGAGACGCAAATTCAAAAAACAAATGTATACACTCATAGAATCTGGCATGAATTATTTGTGTATGAAAACAGGTGCAAAGTGATCAAGCAACTTCTTACTCCAGCCCACAGCACTGCATACTTGTGGAAAGGATGTTTGGCTTTAAGTTGACATCAGCCATACAGTGCTCACATCTATATTACTTAAAGTAGAATAACATTCCTTTCACTTTGCCCCATAAAAACTGGTGAAGGAATTTTGAAGATATCATCTGACAGATTTTATGGGTGCAAAATGATTTTAGGAATATATTGTTTCCAGTATTTTGTGAAGTAACTCTGATTTCATTGATTCATGAACCTTCAAGAAAATGTTGTGCATATTTGTGCAAATGTTTACTGACAACCAATCAAAATGAATGATTGTTCAATGTACTATATATATATATATATATATATATATACATTTGTTATCAATGATTGTTTCGCTTTGTCATTTGGATTGAACATTTATGATACAAATGTACTGATGTTGCTGATTATTTGCTTTTGTAAGAATAAACAGCAAATAGTTATTAACTTTTCAGCCTCTTGGGATATTATTCTGTATTATACTTTGGAACTTACGTAGAATGAGATTTCTATTAATGTCAGAAGAAAATCATGACTAGTGATTGTTAATCAACTCTTATGACCAGAACCCACATATGGTTTTCCAATTTGTTACGGTTCCAGACTGGATTCTTGATCCTGTAATGCACTTTGAAAATGTTGCAGAATATATTTCTATATGATTCAATGCTGATATCAATACACCGATTTCTTTCTGTGCAAGTATTTGGAAGCCAAACTCCTTTTATTTTAACTGGAAATGTGTTGCTGGAAAAGCGCAGCAGGTCAGGCAGCATCCAGGGAACAGGAGAATCGAAGTTTCGGGCATAAGCCCTTCTTCAGGAATGGGGAAAGTTTGTCCAGCAGGCTAAGATAAAAGGTAGGGAGGAGGGACTTGGGAGAGGGGCGTCGGAAATGTGATAGGTGAAAAAATTCCTTCGACTCCGCCGCATCTGCTCCCAGGAGGACCAGTTCCAAAAACGCACAACCCAGATGGCCTCCTTCTTCAAGGACCGCAATTTCCCCCCCGACGTGGTCGACGATGCCCTCCACCACATCTCTTCCACTTCCCGCTCCTCCGCCCTTGAACCCCGCCCCTCCAACCGCCACCAGGACAGAACCCCACTGGTCCTCACCTACCACCCCACCAATCTCCATGTACAGCGCATCATCCGCCGTCATTTCCGCTACCTCCAAACGGACCCCACCACCAAGGATATATTTCCCTCCCCTCCCCTATCAGCATTCCGTAAAGACCACTCCCTCCGTGACTCCCTCGTCAGATCCACACCCCCCACCAACCCAACCTCCACTCCCGGCACCTTCCTCTGCAACCGCAGGAGGTGCAAGACTAGCGCCCACACCTCCCCCCTCACCTCCCTCCAAGGCCCCAAAGGAAACTTCCATATCCGCCACAGGTTCACCTGCACCTCCACACATATCATCTATTGCATCCTCTGCACCCGATGTGGCCTCCTCTATATTGGGGAGACAGGCCGGCTACTTGCGGAGCGTTTCAGAGAACACCTCTGGGACACCCGGACCAACCAACCCAACCACCCTGTAGCTCAACATTTCAATTCCCCCTCCCACTCCACCAAGGATATGCAGGTCTTTGGACTCCTCCATCGTCAGACCACAACAAAACGACGGTTGGAGGAAGAACGCCTCATCTTCCGGCTAGGAACCCTCCAACCACAAGGGATGAACTCGGATTTCACCAGTTTCCTCATTTCCCCTCCCCCCACCCTGTCTCAGTCAAATCCATCAAATTCAGCACCGCCTTCCAAACCTGAGATCTTCTTCCCGACCTCTCCGCCCTCACCCCAGTCTGACCTATCACCCTCACCTTGACCTCTTTCCACCTATCACATTTCCGACGCCCCTCTCCCAAGTCCCTCCTCCCTACCTTTTATCTTAGCCTGCTGGACAAACTTTCCCCATTCCTGAAGAAGGGCTTATGCCCGAAACGTCGATTCTCCTGTTCCCTGGATGCTGCCTGACCTGCTGCGCTTTTCCAGCAACACATTTCCAGCTCTGATCTCCAGCATCTGCAGACCTCACTTTCTCCTTTTATTTTAAGCAAATCACTGCGTATCATACCATTTCAAACACTCTCATATATTTGATCAGTTAACTAACCATTCCAATGGAATATTATCCTTCATAGAACATAGAACATAGAAAAATACAGCGCAGTACAGGCCCTTTGGCCCTCGATGTTGCGCCGATCCAAGCCCACCTAACCTACACTAGCCCACTATCCTCCATATGCCTATCCAATGCCCGTTTAAATGCCCATAAAGAGGGAGAGTCCACCACTGCTACTGGCAGGGCATTCCATGAACTCACGACTCGCTGAGTAAAGAATCTACCCCTAACATCTGTCCTATACCTACCACCCCTTAATTTAAAGCTATGCCCCCTCGTAATAGCTGACTCCATACGTGGAAAAAGGTTCTCATGGTCAACCCTATCTAAACCCCTAATCATCTTGTACACCTCTATCAAGTCACCCCTAAACCTTCTTTTCTCCAATGAAAACAGCCCCAAGTGCCTCAGCCTTTCCTCATACGATCTTCCTACCATACCAGGCAACATCCTGGTAAACCTCCTCTGCACCCGTTCCAGTGCCTCCACATCCTTCCTATAGTATGGCGACCAAAACTGCACACAATACTCCAGATGCGGCCGCACCAGAGTCTTATACAACTGCAACATGACCTCAGGGCTCCGGAACTCAATTCCTCTACCAATAAAAGCCAGTACGCCATATGCTTTCTTCACCGCACTATTTACCTGGGTGGCAACTTTCAGAGATCTGTGTACATGGACACCAAGATCCCTCTGCTCATCCACACTACCAAGTATCCGACCATTAGCCCAGTACCCCATCTTTTTGTTACTCATACCAAAGTGAATCACCTCACACTTACCTACATTGAACTCCATTTGCCACCTTTCTGCCCAGCTCTGCAACTTATCTATATCCCGCTGTAACCTGACACATCCTTCCTCACTGTCAACAACTCCACCGACTTTCGTATCATCCGCAAACTTGCTCACCCAACCTTCTAGCCCCTCCTCCAGGTCATTTATAAAAATGACAAACAGCAATGGTCCCAAAACAGATCCTTGCGGAACACCGCTAGTAACTGCACTCCAAGATGAACCTTTACCATCAACTACTACCATCTGTCTTCTTTCAGCCAGCCAATTCCTAATCCAAACCTCCAACTCACCCTCAATGCCATACCTCCGTATTTTTTGCAGTAGCCCACCATGGGGAACCTTATCAAACGCCTTACTAAAATCCATATACACCAGATATACTGCTTTACCCTCGTCTACCTCCTTAGTCACCTTCTCAAAGAATTCAATAAGGTTTGTGAGGCACGACCTGCCCTTAACAAAACCATGCTGACTATCCTTGATCACATTATTCCTATCCAGATGTTCATAATTCCTATCCCTTACAATTCTCTCTAAGACTTTGCCCACAACAGAAGTGAGACTCACCGGCCTATAGTTACTAGGGTTATCCCTACTCCCCTTCTCGTGATTTGAGAAGATTATACATGTGATCAATCATTAACGTAGTCTTAGAGTGCTGATACTTTAGTATATGGTTAGCACATTTGAAGAAGTGAAGGGACTGGAGGAAACAATGGAATGGATGACCACCAGGCAGTCAAAGAGAATCAGGCAGGTAGTGCAGGACTCCCCTGGGGTGCTGCTCACAAATCAGTTTTCCACATTTAGAAACTGATGAGGACATTGATTCCTCAAGGAAGTGCAGAGAGAACCAATCTTCTGATACCACAAGTGACCTGACTGTACAGGAGGGAAGGAAGAAGAAAGCAGAAGTGATGCTGATTGGAGATTCATTTGTTAGGAATCAGACATGCATTTCTGTGGCTGCAGATGTGACTGCAGAATGGTGT
The DNA here is from genome assembly GCF_037043375.1 of Chiloscyllium plagiosum. Lineage (NCBI taxonomy): Eukaryota > Metazoa > Chordata > Chondrichthyes > Orectolobiformes > Hemiscylliidae > Chiloscyllium > Chiloscyllium plagiosum. Next base: position 15,126,475 of record NW_028270169.1, read on the forward strand.
GTTGCCTCCCTGATGCCAGGGTCAGGGTCACTGAGCAGCTGCAAGGCATCCTAAAGGGGGAAGAGTGTCAACATCAATACTTTAGTCACCTTCTTTTATTCTCTGACTTTTACTTGTCTCTGGTGCTTCTTAGTTAATTCCTTAATAATTTCCCAGCTCTACTAACAGCATGCAAACGCATGTAAATAGGCTTCCTGGCACTCATTAATGCGATTCTTGTCTTACTGTTCAGAATGTGGCTGCAGAAACAGACCTTGTTTCTTCGACATTGAGAATCTAATTTCTGCTGATCCAATCATATTTTCTCAACTGACTCATCGTTGTCCACATCACTGTGTGGATGGGAAAATTCTGCCCTATGGATCACAAAAATGTTTCAGAGTGTAATGGAAACATATCTGATGATGCATTCTTATCTTTTATATTCATATATAATTGCATCCATTCAAATCGGGACGTTGTTCCTAGATCCTAGAATTGAAACATCTTCTGGAAGGAACAAAAGGCATTGATGGCTTTGTGCAAGTTATTGAATAAAGACAATTTTATTCTGTATCAGAAATAGTCATAAATATAAGGATCAAAACTATCAATATCAACCTCTAATATGTTGCCATTAATTAGCCATTACCTTCTATACCAATAGTCATGATGATTGTAAGATTTCTTATGGCTGAGGATAACTAATATAGACATTCTTTCCATTAAAAGTCAAAATAGAAATGTGTGGGTGGGTTCCTGATAATCATGAGTTCTTGAACTCATAGGCTTTTTATTTTGATATGGACCACGTGAAATCTTCCAATCAATTTCCTCTTTCTCTGAATTTGCAGGCTCTGCCACTGTAAATGGAGAAGTTGTGCAATTGAAGCATTATTATAATTTTCTGCATTTTTGTGTAGTGTACTAACTGACATTAAATCTGCCCATTAAAAATCAATATGCTTCTAGCCAGGAAGGACATTTTAGCATTCTTTTAAAAATATCTTTGCAAACTGTAAGGACTTTGAAATAACTCCACAGGGGCTGGTATCTCATCACCAAGTCACTCTTTATTTACACGCAGAGAGTCCTTGACACTGATCCAGCTCCCTCAGAGCCAGCTCTCAGAGTGAGCAGAATATCTGGCATGCCTATTTATATCTGCCAGCCAAGGCTCCCTGATTGGGGCTGTTAATCTGGTCCATTCAGGGAACTCAGGTTCTATCGTGTCTACCTTGTTGACCTTGTTGCAATCAATACAGATTTGTTTTTTGAGTGTTTCATTGTAGATTTTCATATAAGTGAAAACAGATCAAAGGAGTCTAAATACCAATACATGCTTATCTGCCATTTCTATAATTGCTTGTGAGTTCTGTATCACTAGCCCTGGAGTGGCAAACCACCACTGTTTGTTGCAATGAGGTTTGCAATTAGTACTAGTGACAGAGGGCTCTTGTGGAGCAGTGGTAGTGTCCCTACATCTGAGCTGGGAGGCCCGAGTTCGAGCCCTACCTGCTCCAAAGATGCGTTATTCCATCCACAGACCAGTCGATTAAAAATGCATTAGTACTAGTGGCAGTCAAAGTGATCTAACCTTTCAGGCTACTCATACAGACATGAATCCCTGTATTATCATCATCTAATTTTCATTTTAGGTCAATGGAGACAGTGAGGACTGCAGATGCTAGAGAAGTCAGAGTCGATGAAGTGTGGCGCTGGAAAAAGCACAGCAGGTCAGGCAGCATCTAAACTATGAGTGTACTAGGTCCCTATCCTTTAAGTCAATGAGAAAGTTGTAGAATTTTTGCTAGGAAGATGAATGATTACATTTAGTGTCTGTAATGGAGGGGACTTTTTTGGAAGACCAGGCCTAGAGCTTGTCTCATCCTTGCTTTTGTTGTGTTCTTTTTCCAAATTTTCACCATCATCCTTTGAATTCAGTTGGTCAAGAATCCATAGCTGGAGCCATACTTTGGTAATTCTTGATCACCTACCAAACAATATTACTGCATTTTTAAGTCAATTTGTTTGTAGTTGATTTTGAAATATTTCAAAGGTATGAGGTCAAGTGCTATTGACATGGCAGTCTGTCTTTTCAACTGATTTCACTGTTGCCCTTGCCATCATGTTGTAAGATAGGTAATATGGAATGGTTTGCTATGGGCGATAACTCCTAATCAATGGTTTCTTAACTATGAGTATACTAGGTCCCTATCCTTTAGGAGTATCTTCAATGGGCAGTGTTTGGTAGCATTTGCTAGGCCAGAGGAGCTATATTCCAACAAGAGAACATGTCCACCAAATATTTTAGCAGATTATTTCCAATGTGGTCAGTCAGGGAGAGTAGAAGATGGAAGTAGAAGGATATAGACAAGAAGGAAATACACACACTCAGATATTTTCTGGTATTTTTACTTAGTGAGATCTAAATACATTCAAAGAACAGCCAAGGATATTTGAAGTCATCTGCGTCACCGAATAATATTTTAGTCACTCAACATAAGGTTAAGCATGTGAAGAACATTTTAACTTTCATCACTTGCCTTTATGATTCTAAGACTTGAATCTTAATGTTTAAAAAAATGTCAGTATAAAAACATGACTCACTCCTACAATAGTGTACTGAAAATGACAGAATACCTGTAGGACTCATGGAGGTTTTGATTGGCATTTTAAAACCCTTTCATGATCTACACTGATAAGAGGGCTTTAATATCGGATTATTTCTTGAGGCATTTCACAGGAGGAGTCAAAACTTGTTTTTGAAACATTTATCTCTTGCATATTAGTCAACACACTCCCATTATGCCAATGAAAAAACTATAGGCGAAAAGTAATTAGAAGTAAATGTCTATGTATAGGTGTTCTTATTTTTTTAAAAAAGCCAGCTGTCAGGTTATGTAACAATGAATTTCCATGACTTTCATACTTCATTACTCAACTTGAGTTTGCCAATGGCAAAAATTTCTACAAATATTTTCCTCACCCATCACAAAGCAGTGTAAGTCACGGTGTTTAGGTAGTGTATCTTCAGAAAACATGGGCATGGGAAATAATTATTAAGGAGTCTTGGATTAAAGAAAACAGCAAATAAATTTGCATGAAGTTAATGTTTGTAATTGTGATTTGCTTTTAATATTGATGAAGAAATGTGACTCTTTTTACCAGGTGCCCTTATTTTATCGGCCATCAGGCACTATAGCCCACAGTAGAAGTTAATTGAAAGAGGTTTGTTCGTGAACAAATCACTGAATGCTTTAATTCTTGAACCAGCTGTGTCAAATTTCTCTCTATCAAACAACATTGCTTTAATCAGTGAAAAACATTTAGAGATAGTTAAATAAAATATGAACATTTAGTTTTAGACTGAGCCAGACTAATCTTCCCTCAATTCACCCTTTACACAGAAACCAACATTACACTTTTCTTTCAAGAAATATGTTCTGACATCAAAGTAACATACGTGATTTCTATACATTACTTCTGTGATTTTTTATTTAATTATGACTCTTAATTTCCCTTGCCCAAATTAACAACTGTTCATGACTTTGGTCCTGTATCTAATCATGTTTTTATATGGCTGTTAAAAGAAAAATTTAAAGGTGCTTGAGGCACTGTTGTAGTGTCCCTACTTTTGAGCTAGGAGGTTTGGGTTCAAGTCTCGCCCATTGTAGAGGTATGCAATAACATTTTGAAACAGGTTGATGAAAAAATCTATAATGTGACATTAAGAGCTCTTGAGGTGCAATGGTTAAGTCCCACCTGCTCCCACAGTGTGTCTGAAAGGGGGTCTTGTGGCACAGTGGTAGTGTCCCTCCCTCTGAGCAAGAGACCCGGATTCAAGCCACATCTGCTCCAGAAGCGTGTTAAATGATTATGATTTTTCAACAATATAAAGGTAAGGCTTTTTAAGCTAAACTTTGCTGGAAAAAATAATGCTCTATAAACAACATACACCATTGTGAATGCCCAAATTGGTCAGCAAATTTAAGTAATTAGATACGCTGTTGAGAATTTTGGGAATCTGGTTATGCCATTTTGTTACTTGCTTAATATAAATAGCATACCGCTTAGCTTGACATTATTTTAAGGAAATGGCTTGTGCATATTAATTGCCTATTAACTTCACAACGGAAAGTCAATTCTCATACTAACAGTGCTTATTCCTTTTTAATAATGTGGTAACTGTTAAAGCAATGCCAATCAACTTAAAACTAATAACAGAAACAATGAAGTTTCATTTATTCGACTGGAAAAATACATGATTTTTTAAAAAATTAAAATGTTTTAATGTTTTTCTTTTCATTCTGTCTCTTTTTCTCCCCCTTAATTCAATATTTACTTCCCTTCTTAATTTCTCTCTGTGCATAATCTGATTACAACTTATTTTCCTTCTCAGTTGTCCTGTTTCTTTTCCCAGTCATAAATTCCATTGAGTAGTTGGTTCACTACTCACTGAGGTTTCAATTGCCCTCCCAATGTATTGTCAACTCATACTTTCAGCAAGTTGCACCACAATAACATTTGTGTTGCAGGTACTAGACAAGTACTAACTCATATCATATACCATGAGATGATTTCACCTCAAACATGGGTCAATTAACTACTTTCGTTGCAGCTGTATTTCACAAACTCCCATAATTTGTAAGAGAAAAGACCTTTAAGGCATTTTCATCTTTATTGCTTTGATTTAGAGCCATTGTTTTTGAGTTGTGGAAAGCATTCAATCAACATAAAAATAAAATGAATAACTGTAGATACTGGAAATCTGAAACAAAAACAAACTCTGGCTGTGGAGTATCTCCATAGATGTTCCATACCTGCTGAGTTTCTCCAGCAATTTTGAGTTTTGATTCACTAAACAAAGATAACATGGCTTCAATACAGTGAACACTCACCTTCACTGACCCATGATCTGCTGATTTCATGTGGAGTTAGTTCCATGCTTCCATTTGGATACGTATTTAAATTTGCACAGGCGCAGCATAGTAGCAATAGTGGCCATTGGTCTTAGTGTATGGAATTGTTACTGTGTGGATGGGGCAACTTACTCACACATGTGCCTATTAACTTCAGATAGATCTAGAGGAGAACAGTAGCAAATTTAAAATAATACTTGGAGGAGGTTTTATTAGCATCACTTCCCCTGAAACCCTCAATGCAAATAAATATTTTCAAAAGTAGAATCCTTAAAACATGATAATTTTATATTTGTACCTTCTAATTCTGCACATGTAAATGTAGTGTAAAAGTTTAGCATTGGCTACATTATTTATAACTCTGCATTTCCTTAACCTAAAGCAGATGGTTTCTTAATTCCTTTTTGTCAGAAAAAAAATGTGTTGTGAAACAAAGGATACAGAGACAGTACAGGAATTAATAAATACGGCATTAAGGCAGGAAAGTGGATTTAAGATTAAAGATCAACAAATCTTAATGAGTTCATTTCATGTATTTTGTTGTGAGCTTGCTGTCCATTCTGCCTTTTCTTTCCAACTTTACATGCTGTATATATTATTCATGAATATTTCAACATTGACCTTTTAATAATCCAAATATATTCTATCTATTGCATTATTCTTGTCTAATGTTTCTGTTACTTCTTCACAGTATACAACACGATTGATCAAGCACAACTTTCTTTTTGGAAATCAGTGCTGGTAACTCCTATTATCTATTTCGTTTCTAGATGTTTATGAATTACATTTTTTAAGTAAAGGTTTCATTATCTTTACTGCCACCATCAATATTCAGTTAATTAATCAACAGTTCCATAGATTTGTTCCAATTCTCTTTCCAAATATAGGAATCACATTAACTGTCCATCTCATTTGCTCTGTGGCACTATTTATCTTCCTGATATATTTTAAGTTGAATGCAAAAATACTGCTGCTACTTTGTCACTCACTGCTTTTCTGATGAATAGATGCATATCAATAGAATTGCCCCCAAACCAATGTTCCCACTAAGATGTGCGGACCACTCACCAGCTTGCAAGACACTGTAGAAGTGCTGCACTCTTCTCCCCTAGCAAAGGTCAGTCAGATTCTGTTGACAGAAAGTATATGCAGATATACGATTTACAATATACTATAAAGAATATAGATTTTTGAAAGGTTAATCCCAAATTGTAACCTTTAACGATGGGTGAAATGTGAGGATCCCGAATACCTACCATTCAAAAGCCAATTCAAGGAAATCAATGTATTTAGAGAAAACAAAAATGAAACCAAATAGGAGTATAGGTTACAACCTAAGATTGTTCAATTTAATATTGAGACCAGAGGCCAGCTGGGAAGTGCTGTTTCTCCAGGAGACCATATTGTGAGCTGGAAACACAGTACACTAAACTTCAATAAAGTTAAAAATCACACAACACCAGGCTTTGGCCCAACAGATTTATTTGGAAGCACTAGCTTTCGGAGCACTGCTCTTTCATCAGGTGATTGTCCTCAGGTGGATGAAAGAGCAGCACTCCAAAGGCTAGTGCTTCCAAATAAACCTGATGGACTATTACCAGGGGTTATGTGATTTTCAACTTTGTCCACCCCATTCCAACACTGGCACCTCCAAGTCAAAACTTAAACAAATTCAAGTAAATAATTTTCAACTGGAACAAGTGTTTTGAATGCTGTGAAGGGCAGCACTGAAAGCACAGTTGTTACTTTTCCTGTGATTTTATTGACAAGTACTGTGGGAAGGGTAGCCAGTGCTTGACATCATTGAGGAATTGGCCAGGCTATTCTGAATAATTATGTATGTAACAGACATGCTATGGACTAACAGTGTTTTCCTTGTAGTTTATGGGATAACTTGGTTTGTGTATGGAATGAGCTGCCAGAGGAAGTGGGGGAGGCTAGTACAATTGCAACATTTAAGAGGCATTTGGATGGGTATATGAATAGGAAGGGTTTGGAAGGATATGGGTGGGGTGCTGGCAGGTGGGACTAGATTGGGTTGGGATATCTGGTCGGCATCGAACGGTTAGACCGAAGGGTCTGTTTCCATGCTGTACATCTCTATGACTCTATAACCTCAAGTCTGACACACTATCTAGCAATCTAATTTGGTGTGTTTGAAGAGTTAGGTATCTCATGTCCAAGTCTCATGTGTGTCAACTACTTGAGGTAATCATTAACTTTTTGTTTTTCTGCTCCTGTGTGTCTCTGAATAGTAATTTAATAATACTTCTCTTTGTTTTTCTCTGACTACTGTTGGAGAGTTTGCTGGCAAACAAAGAAAGGTGAAAAAGTCAGTGGGTATTTAAATAGTTAAGTCCAGCATAGATTGGTGCTCCCACTGACGTTCATCAGTGAAAACATTAACATATGTGGAAACAGTAGATTTTCTCAACTTTTTATTTTACTTATACTGTTGGACATTATTTTGGAGAAATGCTATCTTTGACAAAGCAATTGCAGACAATAAATACCCCATTCTTTCTTTCTTACCTCAGCTTGGAATTCTCCTCCAACACCTTCCCTTTGCATAGAATGCTTCGAAACATCTTGAAGTCATGAAAGGAACTTTATAAATGCAAATCCTTTTAGCTTTAACTTACACATTTGTTCCAGTTTTAGAGGTAATGTGCCCCCATTTAAGAAGATACAAAAATTAATTATCCAGATCGTGCTTCAACATGAAGTGCAAAGTTTACTATAAATAAAATCTTCTCATTGGTTATGCTCCCTTTCTCAGCTACATAGATCTCTTAGCAGAGCAGAAACATTTCAGATACATGATAAAGGCTGACATTTTGATGAAGGCAAATAACATTCTGGAATTCTGTTTAAAAAAAATTAATTTAACCTAAATACCTTAATGAGACAATACATCTGGAAACTCCTATCTTGTACATTAAAACATCCGACTGCTGAAAGTCCACAATGACTAGTCTACTGGGGACAAAAGATCACAACTTAGAAACCATTTTATTGACTGCTGTGGAATGTATACAGCAATACAAATAGAGTGTTTTATACTTCACCTGGACCTTCAGGTGGTGTTGTTAATCCATCTGAGCACATCACAAAAATCAACATGGCAATAATTCAGCAAATCAGGTTACCATTCCACGTTAGGAACACAGGAGTTACAAGACAAAGACAAATAAGATCATCTTCTGTCATCCCAGTTATTACATGATACAGTACCACAGAGAGTTACTAATTATTGGAATTAATCTGTGTCAGTCTCTCTACAGCACATCCAGACATGACTTGAGGAAAGCCCTGTGGCAGATAGGTTTAAGAACCATGGAGTGATTTTCATGTTTTTCAGCAAAGAAAACCAAATAAATTGAGTTGGAGGTTAGAATCTAAAAGTGTTGAAACTCTGCATTTAACTCTGTCTTGAGTCATAACTTAGGACAGTGACAAGATTTAAGAGAGTAGAAGGATTGAGGTCCTTATATTTTAAAAATCTGAAGATATTAAGGCAGTTAAAAGACTTCTGCTTCAGGTGATGGGAAAGTACAGGTTAAGTGAAAGTCCAAATACAGTTTGTTAGAATTGCAACTCATTACTATATGATGAACCTTGATTTCAGCAGGAAGGTTACAGGAAGAGGAATCATGTAGGACTATTTACTTGCATCTTAGATACCTATTCAACATTGAAATAATGTGTCACAAATACTTTTCTTCAACTTGATCCTTTTTGTATCCCATTAAAATCTGATTTTAACATTGTGAAGAGCATACTCCCTGACAATTATTATGATGACTAATGCAAATATTTCATTATGCAACTGCACCTTTCTGACAATCTTATCCTTGTAAAAGGATAAGATGCTCAGTGATATCATTGATAATTATATGTGTTCCTGTATTTCGGGATTGTGACTGCAAAGGAACAAGATCAGAAAAAGACTGGGAAAGTCCAAGAAAGAACATAATGTGCAGCTAAAACTTCAAATTATTTATTACTCACAAGAACCTCCTTGTCTCCTTAATAGGCAAAGATACACAAAATATATTTAATGATACACAATCTCTTCTTAAGCAGAAATAAAATTCTATCACATTACTTAGACTCCCTACAGCATGGAAATAGGCCACTTGGCCCAAGGCTACACTGACTTTCCAAAAAACATTCCATCCAGACCCATCTTGCCCACCCTATAATCCTGTATTTCCTATGGCTAAACTACCTAACCTGCACATCTTTGGACTGTGGGAGGACATCAGAGCACCTGGAGGAAAACTACACAGACACAGGGAGAATATGCAAACTCCACACCTGAGGCTGGTGTCCCTGGTACTGAGAGGCAGCAGTGCTAACGATTGTCCCGCCTCACATTGCTTTGCATTCACTTTTTTTAAGAGTTATATTTGTGAATCTCCTACAACGTAACTACAGATGGAGGAAGCCAAATGGACAGACTGGCCGATTAGACATCATTAAGTGTGTAGTTCTGAGAACGACAAGAAATCCCTAAATGTACTTAGTCAAAAAACCTTAATTGTTTGACACTGTCCTCAATATGCATTTTGCCCCCTCTTCAAACTGAAAAGTTCCAATTTGTCTACATTTTTTCACTTCAATTCAGTCCTTGGTGTATAGGGATCAATCCTCTAGCTCTTTGCATCATTTCTGCTGCTTGTCTATTTCCCCCAAAACAGATACAACTCATAATGCAGTCTGATCAGGTTACTGTAAGAGTGGGTAGCAATACTTTATGACATGGATGCCAGCAACAAATATATCTTCTTCTCTGTTGTGAGGCATGATTTCTCACACACAAAGCCACATTGACTATCCCTAATCAGTCCTTGCCTTTCCAAATACATGTAAATCCTGTCCCTCAGGATTCCCTCCAACAACCTGCCCACCACCACAGGCTCATTGGTATATAATTCCCTGGCTTTTCCTTTCCACCTTTCTTATATAGTGGTACCATGTTAGCCAACCTCCAATCTCCTGGTACCTCATTTGTGACTATTGATGGTACAAGTATCTCAGCAAGGGTTTCAGTAATCACTCCTCTAGCTTCCCACAGAGTTCTAGGATACACCTGATCAGGTCCTGGGGATTTATCCACCTTTATGCATTTTAAGACATCCACCACTTCCTCCTCTGTAATATGGACATTTTTCAAGATGTCACCATCATTTCCCAACATTCTATATCTTCCATATCCTTCTCCACAGTAAACACTGATGCAAAATATTCATTTAGTATCTCCCCCATCTCCTGCGGTTCCATACATAGGCTGCATTACTGATCTTTGAGGGGTCCTATTCTCTCCCTAGTTATCCTTCTATCCTTAATGTATTTATAAAATCCCTTTGGATTCTCTGTAACCCTATTTACCAAAGCTAAGTCTTGTCCTCTTTTTGCCTTCCTGATTTCCCTCTTAAGTATACTCCTATTGCCTTTATACTCTTCTAAGGATTCACTTGATCATTGCTGTTGATACCTGAGATATGCTTTCTTCTTTCTCTTAACCAAAACCTCAAATTTCTCTCATCATCTAGCATTTCCTACACCTACCAGCCTTGCCTTTTACATACTGTCACTGGACTCTCATTATATCATTTTTGAAGGCTTCCCATTTTCCAGTTGTCACTTTACCTGCGAATATCCGCACCCAATCAACTTTTGAAAGCTCTTGTCTAATACCATCAAAATTGGCCTTCCTTCAATTTAGTACTTTAATTTTTATACCCTGTTATCCTTTTCCATCACTATTTTAAAGCTAATAGAATTATGGTCGCTGGCCGCTGGTCGCAAAATGCTCCCCCACTGACTCCTCAGTCACTTGCCCAATGTTATTTCCCAAAACTAGGTCAAGTTTTACACCTTTTCTAGTAGGCACATCCACATACTGAATCAGAAAATTTTCTTGTACAACTTAACAAACGCCTCTCCACCTAAACCCTTAACACTATGGAAGTCCCAGTCTATGTTTGGAAAGTTAAAAATCCCCTACCATTACCACTCTATTATTCTTAAATATAACTGAAATCTCCTTACAAATTTGTTTCTCAATTTCCCTCTTACTATTGGAGGCGGCGGGGGTCTGTAGTACAATCCCAATAAGGTAATTATCCTTTCTTATTTCTCAGTTCCACCCAAATAACTTCCCTGGATGTATTTCCCTAAGTACAGCAGTAATGTTATCTCTTATCAAAACGCTACTCCCTGGCAAGACAAAACATGAGCACAAGAGGTCTATTTATGTGAATTGCATACCATTATTACACAATCTTGCCTCATTTGCATACAGCTTCCTCTTCTTACATGTGACAGCAAGAATTCCTGACATGGAGGCCAGAATGTGTATTTGGTGGCTGCAGCTCGCTACTTGCACCACTGAGTATCCATCTTGGATAGCAGGCACCAACATCCATTGGCAGCAACTGCCTACAGCCTCCCACTTTGTCCATGAAGGTTGGCATCATATATATTTGAGTTTTACCATATCATCAATGACACATCTCCAAGTAACTAAAAATAGTTCTCAACTTCAAATAGTTAAGGGGGTGGACATATTGCTATATGGCACTGTTATTTCAATATCACACCTACAGCATGTGCCAGCACGTTACACTACAAACACACCAATGTTTCAAAATTAGTGCTAACTAATTTTGCTCCAAATTGGATGTTCATAGCATTTCTGCTTTGCTTTGCCTCTTTCAGAACTTAAAGGTTCACATACTTCAGACTTGCATTGCTGTTTAATGCAGACAGAAAGCCAGGGAACTTGCCATGGTTGTCATCAGTGATTAGTTGAGGGGGTGGACATATTGCTGTATGGCACTGTGTTATTTCAATATCACACCTATAGCATGTGCCAGCACATTACACTGCAAACACACTAATGTTTCAACCAAATGGCTGTGTCTCCAAAACTGACAGATGTTGTCCTCAGAAATGTCAAAGGCGCCTCTCATCAGTCTAGGGATCAACCACAATCATTCAAGGCCAGCTTTCAGGTGCTTGGCCACTTTATGCAGTCAGACCAGGGGTCTTACCACTGCACCGCCTGGAATGGGTCACAGTCAGTCCTGCAGGTCCAACGCAGTCGGGAGATTTGCATTAAGTCAGTCAGGAGGTTGCACAGAAATCAGTCACTTATAGTTAAGACAATGCTGTAGTGGTATTATCATCGAGTCATAGAGCTGTACAGCATTGAAACAGACTATTTGGTCCAACTCATCTATGCCGACTGGATATCCTAAGTAAATCTAGTCCCATTTGCCAACATTTGGCCCATATCTCTTTAAACTCTTCTTATTCAAGTACCTATCCAAATGCCTTTTAAATGCTGCAATTGTACCAGCCTCCACCACTTCCTTTGGCAGCTCATTCCGTACACTCATCATCCTCTGCATGCTTATAAACCACTGCCAAACCCTAAATAGACCATTGTTTGCAGCAAACCACCCAGTCTTCAGGAGAAATGGACCTCAACAATGTACAACTCTGTCATGGTAACCACTGCAAGATATGTCAGAGTGTTGACATGGATACCATATACATATGGGGACTTGACTCAGCCAAACGTCATCTACCTCATAATCTGCAGGCAAGGATGCCCCGAGGCATGGTACATTGGTGAGATCAAGTAGACGCTATGACAACAGATGAATGGACACCACGCAACTATCATCAGGTAAGGGTGTTCCCTCCCAGTCAGGGAATACTTCAGTGGTCAGGGACATTCGGTCTCGGATCTTCAGGTGACCATCCTTCTAGGCCAACTTCGGGATATTCAACAATGCAGAACAGTCGAGCAGAGGCTGACAGCCAAGTTCGGTGTCTATGGACTTGGCCTCAACTGATAATCCATTGTTGATTGTCAGAAAAACACATCTCCTTCATAATGTCTCCTAGGAAAAATTGCCACCCTTACCTGTTCTGACCTGCATGTGACTCCAGACCTATAGCAATGCAGCTGACTCTTAAACTGCCCTGTGGGTAACTAGGGATGGGCAATATATGCTGGTCTAACTCATGGCAGTTTCATCCTGTGAATGAATAAAAAGAAAAAAAATTGGAAAAATGAAAATCAGCTGGTCAGGGTTGGGCCAAGATCAATTCTGGGGTGTCTGTCCAATGAATGTGAAAGGGGTTATTGGGCACTGATGCTGTAGTAGGCATGCTGAGAAAGAGTGTTGCTGGAAAAGCGCAGCAGGTCAGGCAGCATCCAGGGAACAGGAGAATCGATGTTTCGGGCATAAGCCCTTCTTCAGGAAGGGCTTATGCCCGAAACGTCGATTCTCCTGTTCCCTGGATGCTGCCTGACCTGCTGCGCTTTTCCAGCAACACATTTTCAGCTCTGATCTCCAGCATCTGTAGACCTCATTTTCTCCCCATGCTGAGAAAGACAACTGTGGGGATTTGATCCAGCAGTCTGGGGTACAAGGAGACAATAATTGTAAAGGGTAAAAATTAAACAGATAAGTGTTAGAAACAATAGTTTATTGGAGGATGTGGCTTACAGTGGAGGGAGTAGGTGGTTTATTGACAATCACTTTCACCCTGACTTCAGCAGGAGGCATGACTAAACTAGAAGGCAGGGACACATTATACAATGTTGGAAGATGAATATGTAAACAGTTGGATGAGAACATCTGGGAGTCAACATGGTATGCAAGGAGGAAAGGGACATGGAGATTAGGACTCTATCAATTACCAGGCGAAGCCTGTGATTCACTGTATTAAGTGTGATCTGCATTGCCTGCCAACCTTATTGGAATCATAAATGCACAATAGAAATGGAAAATTTTGCAAACAGTCCCAAGGTTGGAAAGTAAGCTTTTTTCTTGTCTAGACATGCAGACAGTAAGTGATGTAAAGCCTTCCAAAAGGCAACTGTATTAATCAGTAATTTAGAACAGTACAGGCTATAATGGACATCTATAATGATAGTAACCAGTGTGTGAAGTGTATGTAGTGTTGAATTGCGTGGGACTACATTATTGGTCATTACAGATTGACAGAGCGAGAGAGCAATTGCCATTTGCTTCAAATAGAATTTGCCATGTAATCCTAGCACTGAACATTCAAAGAGGGAACGCATTCTTCCAAGAAGAAAGGGGAGATTGTTGAGCAGAGGGCATGTAATCCTCGGTATGGCAAGAGCACTGTAGCATCAGATGCAACAACATTTAATTAAGACCTGGTTCCAATAGAAGTATACTGTGTACAATGATCATTCATTGTTTCTAAATTTGTTGCTGCTCGAAAGACAAGTAGTCCCTCTTTACTCCCAGATGCAAATACACCCTTTTCTTGTACTTTTCCCCCATTTTAGTATTGTTGAATAAAATTGAACATTTCCAGTCATTTGAAGATATCCAGTATGCAGTGCACCCACACTGAACAATGAGGTGATGTAATACTTCACTGGGTGCTACTGAAAGAGGACAGTACCCTTTGACAGCATTCTAGAAGGTATGGCGATAAGGATGGTTAACCTTCGCAGAGCAATACACTTATGCATATGAGCTTGTATTTGCAGTGACATGTCACCCAAATCACATTGCACTCTTCGAAGCATTTTGTTTTTGCCAATTCTTCTCATTATGTGTAATGTAGCAGCTCCTGGCTGGCAGAGATTAACTTGGTGCACAGCTTAGCTTTAAATATGGCCCAGGAACCCAATGAAGTGTTGGAAGAGATGAGCACTCTGCCCTTGCTGAACGCATGATAACACAAGTGGAATGATACAGAGTCATGGTGCATGAATAATGAGTTGTAGGGAATTGTATGAGAAAATGCCCTAAAGTGCATGGAAACCCTCCACAAAATTCCCCAAAATAGACACTTAGTTGATTTATGGTAAAATTTAGCCCTACCTTTTTAAAAAGGACGTTGCTTAGAATAAATTACAACAGGTGTACAATGCATTGGCTTTAAACACTTGTGTGTACTCCAACATGCAGCTCAAAATCCAAGTTGGAAGTTCTGATGATCCCCATCCCAGAAACTAAATAATTCTTTCTTGCAGACAGTCATCAATAAAAGCCTTTCTAATGTTACAATGCAACCTGAGAGATTTACTATTTATTGGGTGGTGGGAAGTTATGGAGGGTGGGAAATTGTTACCATTCTCTTCTTATCTTAGAGTTTTCAGCAACTTTGCAATGTTATGCTGTGTCACTGTGATACAATGAGATGAATGGCTGATCCCACACACACACAAAAAAATACATGAACACAAGTACCAGATAAACAATTTTATTTGGCAATAGATTGAACAATAAGTCTCATGACGTGTGGTACAAGCCGATCTGGTATATTTCAATATTTACTTTGGAACCTTCAATAAGATTTATTATACAGTTTCCAGCCGGTACTCCAGAACCAAAATCATTTTACTGCTATTCAGCCAAGATCAATTGCCATTCAGCAATTAAGTTGGTGCTTAAAGACCTTGCTGTGCACAAATCAGTTCTGATGAAAAGGCCATAGACTTGAAACAAAACTTTTTCTCTTTCTCCACAGATGTGAGACCTTGAGTATTCCAGCATTTTATTGAAAAAAAAAATGACCACGTTGAAGTTTTGTTGTGTGTACTGGCAGAACTGCTCCACTGATAAAAGTGCATGGGACTATTTACATACACGAGGATTGGATCACAGTTAAATAATTTGTCCAAGTAACAACTCGTCATTCAAGATTGTGCCCATTGATTGGAGCAGTCCTTGAACTCAAATCTTTAAGCTTCAGTGCTGAGAATGTTATCAAACCAGCCAAAATCAACAAGACTGAAATATTAACATTTGACATGTATTCTGATGAGAAGTGTTAGTTTCCAGTTAATAAACACAACCTTTCTCACAACACCATTTCTATAATGTCCCTCTTCTTGATAATGGCTTCATACAAAATGGCAGAAGCATTAGCTTTTCCCCCCATTATCCCAACAAGGGGTAGAAATGCTCTGAATTGCTTCTCCTTTAATCAAGGGCACTGAGGCTCCCTGTAATGCATTTTCAACCAGGGAGAAAAAGAGGACTGCAGGTGCTGGGGATCAGTCATAAAGTGTGGTGCCGGGAATAAAGAACAGGCAGCATCATACTGAGGAAGAACTTATGCTCGAAACATCGACTCTCCTGCTCCTCTGATGCTGCCTGACCGGCTATGCTTTTCCAGCAGCACACTTTTTGACTCTGCGTTTTCAACCAGACTGATAGTACTCAGCATGGGCAAGTGATGAGCTTGGCCCATTTACAATTCAACCATGCTATGGAAAACCTACCACAGTGAATCCAGAAATCAAAAATTCACAATCTTGCTTGACATTTTATTGCACTACTGAATGGTTGGTTGGTTGGTTGTTTGTTATCTGGAGTGTTGTCATTTGGACAAATAATTTAACGGTGATCCAGTCCTCATATAAATGGTCCCATTACATTTTTATCAGTGGAGCAGTTCTGCCAGTACTGTATTCAGTCACTCATCAAAATTCATCACAGCCATTCATTTAAGGGATTTACAGGAATTAGTAACAAAAGACTCAAATTGATTTACAATATTGTTATCCTGTTTCGCAATCTACAACGTTATCTGAATTCATGCATGAAAAAAGGTCTATTGTAACCTAAACTGAAAACTCAATAAATATATCCCCATCGTCATGTTCATACAGACTGGTCATTTTGCACTTTTGCTTTGCTTCTAAGGAAGTCATATTAGGAATTATGGGATCGACTACATTACTTCCAAGTGGAGATTACCAGACAAGGTTTC
This sequence comes from Chiloscyllium plagiosum, assembly GCF_037043375.1. NCBI lineage: Eukaryota > Metazoa > Chordata > Chondrichthyes > Orectolobiformes > Hemiscylliidae > Chiloscyllium > Chiloscyllium plagiosum. The sequence goes on from NW_028270169.1 coordinate 15,143,163, forward strand.
TTGAAATGTGAGGTCTCAGGATCCTTGATAATATTTTCCCTAGGTCAGGAAACTTTTAAAAAAGATAAAATAACTTTTATAAGCGCGATTATAATTAGGTTTGAAATGATGCATAATTGCAGGCCTCTCACCACACCCTGGGGAAAAAAAAAATCAATGGAATAGAACTAACACACACATGACATGAAATACCCATGCTCTGACCAACTCCAAAGATGGCTGCAAAACAATATTTAATATAAAACAAACGTTTACATTTATGGAACATTCAGGAGAATATACACATTGTCCAATTATAACTGGACCATCAAGAATACGTTTAAAAAGTCAGTTACTTAATCTATGCTTGAAGGCAGCAAGATCTGAATGTGATTTGCATTATAGAGTGACACTTCTCAAAACTCAGTGACACGAAAGCTTGTTAAGTGGTCCTTGGCAAAATGTCTTAGAAACAGCTGAAAGTTCAAAGTCTCTAATGTCAATTAAAATTCATAAAACATGGTATTATCCACCTTCAGAAATAGATTACAACCCTGAACTTAAGCATCTTTGTCTATTTCTATAATTTAAGTTTGCTCCCTGTGTAAACCTTCTTAATATATCTACAATGACCGTGTTCTTATTAATCTTTAGCATTCAGTGTTAAGTAAATGGCTGTCTATTTAGTCACTGCTGACGAGTGACCCTGCATCTTTATAACAAAAATCTTGTATCCTTTGTTATTTTGTTTGCTTGGACTCTGGATCTTTTTCTAATTTCTTCAGCTTCATTTTTTTTTATACTGCAAAACAAAATTAAAAACAAACAAAACAGGTTAAATAACAGATGTGAATAAAAACGGACATGTAGCTGACTCAACCCCATTCCTTACAGGAAATGGTCAAAAATCACATAACATCGGGTTATAGTCCAACCTGAAGTACGAATTAGGCTCTGAAAGCTTGTGTTTTCAAATAAACCTGTTAGATTATAACCCAGTGTCCTGTAATTTTTGACTGTGTCCACCCCAGTCCAATACCAGCACCTTCACATTATAGGAAGTGAACATTGCAGTTTTGAGTTTGTGCTCATCTCTGATGTATCTAACAGCAGACCAAAAATCAGGAGCGCTGTGCAGAGAAACTCATTCAACACACAACTATAAACTATTTGAAGAAAAGGAAACATGTGGCTGTCAGCTCAGATTCTGCTGTCCTGTTCCTGAAATAATGCTGACCAACTTGTGTATTTTGCAACATTTTCTGTTTTTATTTCTGTCTCTCTCATGGTACAACTTAAGCACCATGAATTCATTTGTAGCATGTAGAACCCCCAGCTATTGGTCGCATATATGGAAGCTGTCATGCTTTTCACAGAGGCCACTTTTGGTTGTTCAGTCATATTCTTGCTAGTCCTAGTTGGCAAGTTCTTGATGAACTCGGACCTACAGAGAGACGCCATGTAGGTTTTTTAAAAATTAATTCACAGGATGTGGGTGTTACTGGCCAGACCAGCCATCACTGCCCATCCTTATTGCCCAGAAAGCAGGTAAGAGTCAACCACACTGCTGTAGGTCTGGAGTCATATTGAGGCCAGACCAGGTAAGGACAACAGATTTCATTTCCTAAAGTGAATCAGATGGGTTTTATGACAACAAAAAACATTTTTCATGGTCATCATTATATACTAATTTCTACATTATTGAACCCAAATTTCACCATCCGCAATGCAAGTATTCAAACCCCAGTCCTCAGATCATTAGCAGTATTACCATTAGGCCATCCATTCTCCAACCTCCTAGGATATAATATTTGGAATTAAAAAGGTACCCTTGAAATTGACAACAGTGAATCAGAGTCATGATTCAAATGCTCCCTTTATATTGACAATTAAAACGTTTAATCATAAATGTAGACAAAGTGTGACCAAGTGCATGTCCAATGTGACACAACAACTGAGGATATCAATTTGTTAAATGACAAGAGTACACTGTGAGAAAGAGGTAGACCTTTTCCCAACAATTCATTCTTTGCTGGGTGCAGTACTGACCCTTGCTCTGGATGGCACATTATCAGTGCAAGAACACTTTGATACATTATCTAGAAATTCAATGGCAAAAATGGAGAAAGCATACTTACTTTAGACAAGATCCAGTCAGCATCTTCAATTGCTCTTTTGATAATCTGTTTGATTCTTTCTGGATCATCTTCATCTGCATGAACCTTAAAATTCTGCGAAGTGTAAAGTTACTGAATTTATCTTTCATTAGGTTTTATTCATTGATTTCTCAAAAAAAATAGAAATGCAGTTGTTGGGTAACAAAACCAACATAATTATGACACTGGTGACATCATTGTATTTATGGAATTGGACAATCCCTGATATTAGTTGTCTCCTTAGCTGTAAAAGGGGTTCAATGTCTTTCAAAACAACAGTGTTTTCTGTTATAAGTAAGATCTCAGCAAATGTAATACTTAAAAGAAAAAAAAACGATTAGTGCATGTTTTAAAAACATAGTTTAAACTAAGGCATGCCAGATAATATGAAGCCAAACTATAAATTCACCCCATCTCCTCTAGGCTTAAGTACAAGTGAGAAAAAAAGACAAAGAAGGTAAGATCATAAGAAACAGAAGAAGGGGAATCCCATTTGACCCATCAATCCCCCATTCAATAAGAACATAGCTGATCTGGTTGTGACCTTAACTCCACTTCTTGCCTCCTGTACATGATCTTTGATTCTTGGTAACTAAAAATCCTTCTGACTCAGCCTTGAATATATTCATTGACCCATCTTCCACTGCTCTCTTGGACAGAGACTACCAATCATTAACAACTCTCAGAAAAGTTCGCTCTCTTGAACAGTGTTCCGAGCTCTAGGTTTTCCCCACTGCAGGGAACATCCTCCCAGCATTCACATTGTCAAAATAATAAGGAATCTTATTCAAACGTAGGTGATTGCCATGCAGTACTCTAAACTTCAATGGGTCTTGGCTCAATATTTTGTAGGTCACAATTGTTTCATTGCAGGGCACTATTTAGCTCAGTGTATTGGCACCAGCTTTCTAAATGAGTAGTGCCCTTAGTGCCATTCTCTTGCCTTCTCCCTAACAGTCTTCCTTTTCTGTTAACCTTCAATTCCATTTCGAATCCTTCAAAATGAATCTGCCTCAGCCACATTGTCAGACAGTTTATTCTAGACTTAATAATTTGCTCTGTGGTTATTTTTTAAGTCATATTACTTATGATTTTTTTGAGAAAAGTCTTAAATCTGGGCCCTCTCGCCCCTTCTCAAACCTTCCACAAGTATGAACAGTTTTTACTTACGACTCATGATTTTTAATATCTCCAAATACTCTGTCAATATATTCTCCTAGGAAGACAGTTCCAATCTTTATAGATTTTTGCTATATATATAAGAAAAAGAGATATTGAGCAGAGTTTTCATAGCTCCTGGAACAACTTGGGCAATGGCAAGTCATTTAGGGAATATGGAGATTGGAAAAAAGATGATTCTTGACAATTATAACAGAAAAATCCAAACTTCCTTTCACGTTTTGAATGGTGAGGTGAGAATGCCACTCATGAGAGGCCTAACATCTCTTAGTACTTAATTTCACCTAATTTCTATGAAATTTCCTACCTTCCCACTTTGAGGAGTAAAACTTGCCTGATAAATCCCGAAATGAAAGTCAGGACAGGTACCTAGCAGCTGCAGCTCAAAACTTGCTGCTCTGGGCATCTATTTGGACAGTAGTCCCAAACATCTCCAGGTAATCAAGGCCCACACTGAGCAGAAAACACATTTCCAGCAGATGGCACTGATTGTGCACCAACCTCACCATATGATCAATCCATTTTAAAATACAATTCTTTCCTTCAAAGAGGTATTGTGTAGTGCACCGGTACTGCTCATTGCAATGCTGATGCCAGGCCACTGTGCGCAAGCACAAGAACCTATCTCACGTGATGGAACAGGGTGAACCTCAAAGCTCCTCACTCACTTTCTTAGCACTCACTTGAATGGTTACAGCCTCGTGTTGCCTTTTTTGTGCTTTACTCATTTAGGACTTACTAAAAGTCACAGTATTTATGTCGTGTACTGACTTTTAGTTCAAACTAAGACTTAGGCAGTTTGTCATTGTTGTCTGCATTGATCAGTCACAGAGGAAGACATGTTCTTGACCAGATCACACTACATCAATGCCATGCCTATAGCACATGGCAGCAGCCAGCGAGACAAACACACTGCATGTCTTTCAGAACAATGGCATCCTCTCCAAGTCTAAGGGGGTGCAGTCTTCTGTCAAGGGGAAAAATTCAGCCAAGATGTAGATCAAGAGCAGCAACCAATTTCAGTTCAGGAACTTAGACACGGTTAGTTGGCCACTTGTAGCAGTCAGGGCCAGAGTTTCTGCATCACTGCAATCCAGGGAATGGGACACGCTCAATCCCCAGTCCAAATCAGTTGCTGAGCTGCACAGTGATCATTCAGGGGTGTCATTCCAAGTCAGTCAGGGAAGGGGGTAGGGCTACACAATCCTACAGGTCTGCTCACTAAAAGTCAAGGGTTTTTAAAAAAAACAAAAATTAGGGTCAGTGCTATGGTAGGCAAGTTGGAGATATCAATTTGGGGATTGAAGGCAGCATGCTGGGATTTAAAGAGGAACAATAATTGTGAAGGGAAGGCAAATCAACATATGAACTAGTGGGAGTTCGAGTCGTAGTGTCCCTACTAATTAGCTAGGAGGCCCTGTCCAAGTCCCACCTACTTTGGAAGTAGGTAATAACGACATCTCTGAACAGGTTGATTTAATAAAAAAAAAGGAGACTATAATTCATGAAGGACATGCTTTACTGTGGGTGGGGGTGTCATTAACAGTCACCACCAATCTGACTTTGGACTGGGGTAGGGAAGGAGTGAAAACAGTACAGCGCATGGTTGGCACGGTCAAGCTGTAGGGCTGGACTCAGGGGGTACATGTTTGGAGCTGCAAATATAAAAGAAAGGATAGGAATAACTCAACTGATGGGGTCAATGGGGATTGCAAGGAAGAAAGGAACAAGAAGGTCTTGGGGTAGGGGGGAAATCCCGCAACTCACTCTGCCAAAGATCACCTGTGCTGTCTTCCGTTCTCATCTGGGTCACATGTGAAATTGTAATGCAAAGTGGCTGCCAAAGTCAGAGTGGGTGACATAAGCTTCTTTCCCTCCGCGCACGCGGGCTCCAATTGTGAACAATACATAGTCCTTCATGTGGCAATTAAGGCACTTACACAGTATAGGTTAGAGACATCTGTAAATCATAGTGACCTATATACAAATCCTAGTCACAAGCAATCTTGACTATGTCATGGCAGATTAATCATAGCCATTTGTGAAGCAGAAATAATCAGAATGGTGACTTTTAAAGATCACATATGAAAGACAATCAAGGTTCAAAAGGATGAACAAAAGCTTGGATCTGACTTCTGTTCTCTTGAGCTACAAGCATTGGAAATATGCTCTCTTTAATGCAATACTGCCTTTCATGGGTGATGTGGGAGATGAAGGGAGAAAACAAGGTTTCAGTAATTCTATTGCACTTACAATCTTCTATGGTTTTGGTGCAACATGGCTTGTTACATACCTAGGATTTTTTCAAAAAGGGTCCATTCTGTCAAAATTCCACATACATGCAGCACACTTTCTGGCAGACTTTGCTAAATCTTCACTTGAAGAGCTGACTGCTCACACTGCCTGTCCTGTTTCTGATTTTCCCAAATCAAATTTATTGAAACCATGGCCAAAGGTTCCAACCAAACCAGGGATCATTAGTGCTGCGGTCACAATTCTGTAAGAGCTGGAAGAATAGTTGTGTTGGGATCAGCATTGGGATCAAGCATACATTGGGATCAGCAGCAGTTAGACAGGAAACACTTCCATCTTTCTCTCCTGCCACACTAAACTATTTACTGCACAGATTTTTTTTGAAGTCTCATTTAAATGCATTTCAAACTGTATGACACCTGTCACCACTTTCAGGACTCAAATGAAAGAAAAACTATAACTTGCCTTCTTAACACACACACAATATAGAAATACAAATTAATGTTAAGCTATATAGGTTCTAAAGTGGACAAATGATGATCTATCCTGAACTTTCATAATATAACCTAAATAATGAGCATCAGCTGCCTTTTTAAACATGGGTGGTGCAGTAGTGATTTTAATCCTACTGTTATGCATGGACTGTCATATAGAGGAAGCTCTGTAGCTGGATATGTCTAACCAGAAGATGCCATTGGTGATATTCATTTGAGCTCCGGAAGGTTCACAAATCATACTTGTTTCAGTGTTTACTTTGTTTCTGATTTTACACAAGGAAGCAAATATCTAAGCTGAAGCTTTCCCAGACAGCTCGAAGATCAAAAGAGTATCAATTTCTGTATCGTGAGACTGTTCACAGACTTCCTCTTCTCAGAAAATGATTCCCCATCCATGATGTGTGCAAAAGGTGTGACATAAGGTTAGTCATAACTAGGGTTTCATCATAAACTGTGGGTTGGGAGACTGTGAGCATTACTAAAAAAGGTTGAGCAATCTCAACCAAACAATTTAATTTTGTTCATAAATATTTGAAGCTTAAAGAATTAATCTCAATTAAAAACCCAAACGAACAAGCTGTGATCTTACTGCCACAATTAGAAAGATTACTTATGCCATTACTCAATGGTCAATGTATCACAGACTGAATGAATGCAGTGAAGCAATTTTAGGTAAAAAACAGCCCAATTCACAAAATTTATTCAGCTGGCCTGGGGTGCCCAGATGCTATGAACAGTTTGCACAGCGGTGTTATCCTTATTTGTTGCTTTACGCCATTTAAAACTAGGGTTCTGAGGGCTTGGTAAAAGCAATTCTTCCCAATGTTGCCTCAGTGGTAATTAACATAGAACACAGAACATACCAACGCAGTACAGGCCCTCCATGTGCTGACCTGCGAACCCATCTAACCTACAGCACATCATTTTCATATATATCTATCTATCCAACGACCATTTAAATGCTCTTAAAGTTGGCATGTCTACAACTGTTGCAGGCAGGTCGTTCCACGCCCTTACTACTCCAAGTAAAGAAACTACCTCTGACATCTGTCCTGTACCTATCACCCCTCAATTTAAAGTTATGCCCCCTCATGCTAGCCATCACCATGAGGAAAAAAGGCACTCACTATCCACCTTAGCTAACCCTCTGATTATCTTATATGTCTCAATTAAGTCACCTCTCAACCTTCTCCTCCCTAATGAAAACAGCCTAAAGTCCCTCAGCCTTGCCTTGTAAGACCTTCCCTCCATACAAGACAACATTCTAGTAAATCTCTTCTGAATCCTTTCTAAAGTTTCCACATCCTTCCTATAATGCAGTGACCAGAACGTTATGCAATACTCCAAGTGCTTAGTCAAATAAAATTAAGCACTCATAGCTTAAGACCAGTAAAGTAACAGGAACATTGATTTAAAAACTTCATAAGTGGGCAATGAGGTTTCCTGATGTGATCTGAAACTTAAAACACGCCTGACAAGCTTTTTTCCCCCAATTTCCTCATTTTAACAATGTTTTACTGGTTTCTTAACTCAATGCTGCTTCCTGCCCAATGTTCCTAATCTGCTGAAGTCTTCCACTGAGCAGCTGGCTTCATCTCCTAACTCCTCCTAATCTATTGTGGCCTCAAAACAATGGGCTAGCATCTGCAACAACAGTTTAAACTAAATGCAAAACTCAAAAGTCATGGACATGCACATGCTGTGTTGTGTCACTAGTCTTACCAGACTATAGAGGCTGCTCTCTCATGAGAGAGAAAGAGAGAGAGAGAGATAGAGAGAGAGAGAGAGAGAGAGAGAAGCGACGGGTGGTGATTTAACCTGAGGGCCACCAGAACTCAGGTGAGGGAAGAGATTGAGAAGGAGAGCCATTCATGTAACCCTCAAACAGGTGATGGGAATTGAACGCACACTGTTGACATCACACTGCTCTGTAAACCAACTATTCAGCCAACTGAGCTAAACTGATTCCCATGCCTCTGGGGGGTAAATCGGTGGGGGGAGTGGTGAGAGGAGTGGGGGGAAGATGAGGCACTGACAACAATCTTTCCAAGATTTACCCCATGATTTGAACACAAATGCAAATTCTAGGAAAGAAAAGAGACATTGAAACAGCTTGAGCTGAGAAGGGAGAATGGTGAGTGAACCAGGCTGAACTTGGACTAAACAGCTGAAGTATTAAAGTTTGCACACTAAACCTCAAGACTGATGCGGAAGAGGTGGACATTGTCTTTATGTCTTCTGAAAGGTTAGCAGAGCAGTAACATTGACCAGTTCAGCAAATGACACTGCTATCACAATGCAGGCTAACAGGGATACTCCAAAGCAACATTGACAAAGTTGTGCACTGTTGAGGCTGTCATCTAGCAGATCAGAAGTTAAAACAAACCCTACAAGCACTCTTGGGTGAACATAAATATTCCCATTTCAAAGAAAAGTAAAGGAGCTATCTCTCGTTTCCTTGGCTAATATTTATCCCTCAATCAGGATCACAAAAAATATTATCCAGTTACCACATTGCTATTTGTGAGGTTGCAGGTTGCAGAATTTGATATATATCACAACAGTGACTACACAGATAAAGTACTGCGCGTGCTCTCTGTCGCCCTCTCTCTCTCGCGCGCGCTCTCTGTCGCCCTCGCGCTCTCGCTCTGTCGCCCTCTCTCGCTCCCGCGCGCTCTCTGTCGCTCTCTCACTCGCCCTCTCTCCCTCGCGCGCGCTCTGTCGCCCACTCTCTCGCGCGCGTGCTCTCTGTCGCCCACTCTCTCTTTCGCGCTCTCTGTCGCCCACACTCTCTCGCTCGCGCGCGCTCTGTCGCCCTCTCTCTCGCTCGCGCGCGCTCTCTCTGTCGCCCTCTCTCGCGCTCTCTCCCTCGCGGGCGCGCTCTCTGTCGCCCTCTCTTGCTCGCGCGCGCTCTCTGTCGCCCTCTCTCTCTCTCACGCGCGTTCTCTGTCGCCCTCTCTTTCTCTCGCGCGCGCTCTCTCTCTCCCTCGCGCGCGCGCTCTCTCTGTCTCTCTCTCTCTCGCGCGCGCCCTCTCTGTCTCTCTCTCTCTCGCGCGCGCTCTCTGTCTCTCTCTCTCTAGCACGCGCTCTCTGTCTCTCTCTCGCGCGCGCGCTCTCTGTCTCTCTCTCGCGCGCGCGCTCTCTGTCTCTCTCGCGCGCGCGCTCTCTGTCTCTCTCGCGCGCGCGCTCTCTCTGTCTCTCTCTCTCTCGCGCGCGCCCTCTCTGTCTCTCTCTCTCTCGCGCGCGCTCTCTGTCTCTCTCTCTCTAGCACGCGCTCTCTGTCTCTCTCTCGCGCGCGCTCTCTGTCTCGCGCGCGCGCTCTCTGTCTCTCTCTCTCGCGCGCGCGCTCTCTGTCTCTCTCTCTCTCGCGCGCGCTCTCTGTCTCTCTCTCTCTCTCGAGCGCGCGCTCTCAGTCTCTCTCTCGCCCGCGCGCTCTCTCTCTCTGTCTCTCTCTCGCGAGCGCTCTCTGTCTCTCTCTCGCGAGCGCTCTCTGTCTCTCTCTCGCGAGCGCTCTCTGTCTCTCTCGCGCGCGCGCTCTCTCTCTCGCGGGCGCTCTCTGTCTCTCTCTCTCTCTCGAGCGCGCGCTCTCTCTCTCTGTCTCTCTCTCGCGAGCGCTCTCTGTCTCTCTCTCGCGCGCGCTCTCTCTGTCTCTCTTGCGCGCGCGCTCTCTGTCTCTCTCTCGCGCGCGCTCTCTCTCTCGCGCGCGCTCTCTGTCTCTCTCTCGCGCGTGCTCTCTGTCTCTCTCTCGCGCGCGCTCTCTGTCTCTGTCTCGCGCGCGCTCTCTGTCTCTGTCTCGCGCGCGCTCTCTGTCTCTGTCTCGTGCGTGCGCTCTCTCTGTCTCTCTCGCGCGCGCGCTCTCTCTGTCTCTCTCGCGCGCGCGCTCTCTCTGTCTCTCTCGCGCGCGCGCTCTCTCTGTCTCTCTCGCGCGCGCGCGCTCTCTCTGTCTCTCTCTCTCGCGCGCGCCCTCTCTGTCTCTCTCTCTCTAGCACGCGCTCTCTGTCTCTGTCTCGCGCGCGCTCTCTGTCTCTGTCTCGCGCGCGCTCTCTGTCTCTGTCTCGCGCGCGCTCTCTGTCTCTGTCTCGCGCGCGCTCTCTGTCTCTGTCTCGCGCGCGCGCTCTCTCTGTCTCTGTCTCGCGCGCGCGCTCTCTCTGTCTCTCTCTCGCGCGCGCGCTCTCTCTGTCTCTCTCGCGCGCGCGCTCTCTCTGTCTCTCTCGCGCGCGCGCTCTCTCTGTCTCTCTCGCGCGCGCGCTCTCTCTGTCTCTCTCTCTCGCGCGCTCCCTCTCTGTCTCTCTCTCTCTCGCGCGCGCGCCCTCTCTGTCTCTCTCTCTCGCGCGCGCTCCCTCTCTGTCTCTCTCTCTCTAGCACGCGCTCTCTGTCTCTCTCTCTCTCACGCGCGCGCTCTCTGTCTCTCTCTCGAGCGCTCTCTCTGTCTCTCTCTCGCGAGCGCTGTCTGTCTCTCTCTCGCGCGCTCCCTCTCTGTCTCTCTCTCTCGCGCGCGCGCGCCCTCTCTGTCTCTCTCTCTCGCGCGCGCTCCCTCTCTGTCTCTCTCACTCTAGCACGCGCTCTCTGTCTCTCTCTCTCTCACGCGCGCACTCTCTGTCTCTCTCTCGCGCGCGCTCTCTGTCTCTCTCTCGAGCGCTCTCTCTCGCGCGCGCGCGCTCTCTCTGTCTCTCTCTCGCGAGCGCTGTCTGTCTCTCTCTCGCGAGCGCTCTCTGTCTCTCTCTCTCTCGTGCGCGCTCTCTCTGTCTCTCTAGCGCGCTCTCTCTGTCTCTCTCTCTCGCGCGCGCTCTCTCTGTCTCTCTTGCGCGCGCTCTCTCTGTCTCTCTTGCGCGCCGCTCTCTGTCTCTCTCTCTCTCGCGCGCGCGCTATCTGTCTCTTTCGCGCGCGCGCGCTCTCTGTCTCTCTCGCGCGCGCTCTGTCTCGCTCTCGCGCGCGCGCTCTCTGTCTCTCGCGCGCGCGCTCTCTGTCTCTCGCGCGCGCGCGTGCGCTCTGTCTCACTCTCGCGCGCGCGTGCGCTCTGTCTCACTCTCGCGCGCGCGTGAGCTCTGTCTCTCTCTCGCGCGCGCGTGCGCTCTCTGTCTCTCTCGCGCGCGCTCTCTGTCTCTCTCTCGCGCGCGCTCTCTGTCTCTCTCTCGCGCGCGCTCTGTCTCTCTCTCGCGCGTGTGCTCTCTGTCTCTCTCTCGCGCGCGTGCTCTCTGTCTCTCTCTCGCGCGCGCGCGCTCTCTGTCTCTCTCTCGCGCGCGCGCTCTCTGTCTCTCTCTCTCTCGCGCGCGCGCTCTCTGTCTCTCTCTCGCGCGCGCTCTCTGTCTCTCTCTCGCGCGCGCGCTCTGTCTCTCTCTCGCGCGTGTGCTCTCTGTCTCTCTCTCGCGCGCGTGCTCTCTGTCTCTCTCTCGCGCGCGCGCGCTCTCTGTCTCTCTCTCGCGCACGCGCTCTCTGTCTCTCTCTCTCTCGCGCGCGCGCTCTCTGTCTCTCTCTAGCGCGCGCGCTCTGTCTCTCTCTCGCGAGCTCTCTGTCTCTGTCTCGCGCGCGCTCTCTGTCTCTGTCTCGCGCGCGCTCTCTGTCTCTGTCTCGCGCGCGCTCTCTGTCTCTGTCTCGCGCGCGCTCTCTGTCTCTGTCTCGCGCGCGCTCTCTGTCTCTGTCTCGCGCGCGCTCTCTGTCTCTGTCTCGCGCGCGCTCTCTGTCTCTGTCTCTGTCTCGCGCGCGCGCTCTCTCTGTCTCTCTCTCGCGCGCGCGCTCTCTCTGTCTCTCTCTCGCGCGCGCGCTCTCTCTGTCTCTCTCGCGCGCGCGCTCTCTCTGTCTCTCTCGCGCGCGCGCGCTCTCTGTCTCTCTCTCTCTCGCGCGCGCGCTCTCTGTCTCTCTCTAGCGCGCGCGCTCTCTCTGTCTCTCTCGCGCGCGCGCTCTCTCTGTCTCTCTCGCGCGCGCGCTCTCTCTGTCTCTCTCGCGCGCGCGCTCTCTCTGTCTCTCTCGCGCGCGCGCTCTCTCTGTCTCTCTCGCGCGCGCGCTCTCTCTGTCTCTCTCGCGCGCGCGCTCTCTCTGTCTCTCTCTCGCGCGCGCGCTCTCTCTGTCTCTCTCTCGCGCGCGCGCTCTCTCTGTCTCCCTCGCGCGCGCGCTCTCTCTGTCTCTCTCGCGCGCGCGCTCTCTCTGTCTCTCTCGCGCGCGCGCTCTCTCTGGCTCTCTCGCGCGCGCGCTCTCTCTGTCTCTCTCGCGCGCGCGCTCTCTCTGTCTCTCTCGCGCGCGCGCTCTCTCTGTCTCTCTCGCGCGCGCGCTCTCTCTGTCTCTCTCTCTCGCGCGCTCCCTCTCTGTCTCTCTCTCTCTCGCGCGCGCGCCCTCTCTGTCTCTCTCTCTCTCGCGCGCGCTCCCTCTCTGTCTCTCTCTCTCTAGCACGCTCCCTCTCTGTCTCTCTCTCTCTAGAGAGGGAGCGCGCGAGAGAGAGAGACAGAGCGAGCGCGCGCGCGAGAGAGACAGAGAGAGCGCGCGCGCGAGAGAGACAGAGAGAGCGCGCGCGCGAGAGAGACAGAGAGAGCGCGCGCGCGAGAGAGACAGAGAGAGCGCGCGCGCGAGAGAGAGACAGAGAGAGCGCGCGAGAGAGAGACAGAGAGCGCGCGCGAGAGAGAGACAGAGAGCGCGCGCGAGAGAGAGTCAGAGAGAGCGCGCGCGCGAGACAGAGACAGAGAGAGCGCGCGCGCGAGACAGAGACAGAGAGAGCGCGCGCGCGAGACAGACAGAGAGAGCGCGCGCGCGAGACAGAGACAGAGAGCGCGCGCGCGCGAGACAGAGAGCGCGCGCGAGACAGAGACAGAGACAGAGAGCGCGCGCGAGACAGAGACAGAGAGCGCGCGCGAGACAGAGACAGAGACAGAGAGCGCACGCGAGACAGAGACAGAGAGTGCGTGCTAGAGAGAGAGAGAGAGACAGAGAGGGAGCGCGCGCGAGAGAGAGCGAGACAGAGAGGGCGCGCGCGCGCGAGAGAGAGAGAGACAGAGAGGGAGCGCGCGAGAGAGAGAGACAGAGAGAGCGCGCGAGAGAGAGAGACAGAGAGAGCGCGCGCGCGAGAGAGACAGAGAGAGCGCGCGCGCGAGAGAGACAGAGAGAGCGCGCGCGCGAGAGAGACAGAGAGAGCGCGCGCGCGAGAGAGACAGAGAGAGCGCGCGCGCGAGAGAGACAGAGAGAGCGCGCGCGCGAGAGAGACAGAGAGAGCGCGCGCGCGAGAGAGACAGAGAGAGCGCGCGCGCGAGAGAGACAGAGAGAGCGCGAGCACGAGAGAGACAGAGAGCGCGCGCGCGAGAGAGACAGAGAGCGCGCGCGCGAGAGAGAGACAGAGAGAGCGCGCGCGAGAGAGAGACAGAGAGAGCGCGCGCGAGAGAGAGACAGAGAGAGCGCGCGCGAGAGAGAGACAGAGAGAGCGCGCGCGAGAGAGAGACAGTGAGAGCGCGCGCGCGAGAGAGACAGAGAGAGCGCGCGCGCGAGAGAGACAGAGAGAGCGCGCGCGCGAGAGAGACAGAGAGAGCGCGCGCGCGAGAGAGACAGAGAGAGCGCGCGCGCGAGAGAGACAGAGAGAGCGCGCGCGCGAGAGAGACAGAGAGAGCGCGCGCGCGAGAGAGACAGAGAGAGCGCGCGCGCGAGAGAGACAGAGAGAGCGCGCGCGCGAGAGACAGAGAGAGCGCGCGCGCGAGAGAGACAGAGAGAGCGCGCGCGCGAGACAGAGACAGAGAGAGCGCGCGAGCGCGCGAGAGAGAGAGAGCGAGGGACAGCGCGAGCGCGGGAGAGAGCGAGGGACAGCGCGAGCGCGGGAGAGAGCGAGGGACAGCGCGAGCGCGGGAGAGAGCGAGGGACAGCGCTAGCGGGGGAGAGAGCGAGGGACAGCGTTAGCGGGGGAGAGAGCGAGGGACAGCGTTAGCGGGGGAGAGAGCGAGGGACGGCGCGAGCGCGCGCGGGAGAGAGAGCGAGGGACACCGCGCGAGCGCGAGCGCGGGAGAGAGAGCGAGGGACAGCGTTAGCGCGGGAGAGAGCGAGGGACGGCGCGAGCGCGCGCGGGGGAGAGAGCGATGGACGGCGCGAGCGCGCGTGAGAGCGAGGGACGGCGCGAGCGCGGGAGAGAGCGAGGGACGGCGCGAGCGCGGGAGAGAACGAGGGACGGCGCGAGCGCGGGAGAGAGCGAGGGACGGCGCGAGCGCGGGAGAGAGCGAGGGACGGCGCGAGCGCGGGAGAGAGCGAGGGACGGCGCGAGCGCGGGAGAGAGCGAGGGACGGCGCGAGCGCCGGACAGAGCGAGGGACGGCGCGAGCGCCGGACAGAGCGAGGGACGGCGCGAGCGCGGGAGAGACAGAGAGCGCGCGCGAGAGAGAGACAGAGAGCGCGCGCGAGAGAGAGACAGAGAGCGCGCGCGCGAGAGAGAGAGCGCTCGAGAGAGAGACAGAGAGCGCACGCGAGAGAGAGACAGAGAGTGCGCGCGTGAGAGAGAGAGACAGAGAGCGCGTGCTAGAGAGAGAGAGACAGAGAGGGAGCGCGCGCGAGAGAGAGAGACAGAGAGGGCGCGCGCGAGAGAGAGAGAGAGACAGAGAAGGAGCGCGCGAGAGAGAGAGACAGAGAGAGCGCGCGCGCAGGAGAGACAGAGAGAGCGCGCGCGCGAGAGAGACAGAGAGAGCGCGCGCGCGAGTGAGAGAGAGCGCGCGCGCGAGAGAGACAGAGAGAGCGCGCGCGCGAGAGAGACAGAGAGAGCGCGCGCGCGAGAGAGACAGAGAGAGCGCGCGCGCGAGAGAGACAGAGAGATCGCGCGCGCGAGAGAGAGACAGAGAGAGCGCGCGCGCGAGAGAGAGACAGAGAGAGCGCGCGCGCGAGAGAGATAGAGAGAGCGCGCGCGAGAGAGAGACAGAGAGAGCGCGCGCGCGAGAGAGACAGAGAGAGCGCGCGCGCGAGAGAGACAGAGAGCGCGCGCGCGAGAGAGACAGAGAGCGCGCGCGCGAGAGAGAGACAGAGAGAGCGCGCGCGAGAGAGAGACAGAGAGAGCGCGCGCGAGAGAGAGACAGAGAGAGCGCGCGCGAGAGAGAGACAGAGAGAGCGTGCTAGAGAGAGAGAGACAGAGAGGGAGCGCGCGCGAGAGAGAGCGAGACAGAGAGGGCGCGCGCGCGCGAGAGAGAGAGAGACAGAGAGGGAGCGCGCGAGAGAGAGAGACAGAGAGAGCGCGCGAGAGAGAGAGACAGAGAGAGCGCGCGCGCAAGAGAGACAGAGAAAGCGCGCGCGCGAGAGAGACAGAGAGAGCGCGCGCGCGAGAGAGACAGAGAGAGCGCGCGCGCGAGAGAGACAGAGAGAGCGCGCGCGCGAGAGAGACAGAGAGCGCGCGCGCGAGAGAGACAGAGAGAGCGCGCGCGAGAGAGAGACAGAGAGAGCGCGCGCGAGAGAGAGACAGAGAGAGCGCGCGCGAGAGAGAGACAGAGAGAGCGCGCGCGAGAGAGAGACAGAGAGAGCGTGCTAGAGAGAGAGAGACAGAGAGGGAGCGCGCGCGAGAGAGAGCGAGACAGAGAGGGCGCGCGCGCGCGAGAGAGAGAGAGACAGAGAGGGAGCGCGCGAGAGAGAGAGACAGAGAGAGCGCGCGAGAGAGAGAGACAGAGAGAGCGCGCGCGCAAGAGAGACAGAGAAAGCGCGCGCGCGAGAGAGACAGAGAGAGCGCGCGCGCGAGAGAGACAGAGAGAGCGCGCGCGCGAGAGAGACAGAGAGAGCGCGCGCGCGAGAGAGACAGAGAGCGCGCGCGCGAGAGAGAGACAGAGAGAGCGCGCGCGAGAGAGAGACAGAGAGAGCGCGCGCGAGAGAGAGACAGAGAGAGCGCGCGCGAGAGAGAGACAGAGAGAGCGCGCGCTCGAGAGAGACAGTGAGAGCGCACGCGCGAGAGAGACAGAGAGATCGCGCGCGCGAGAGAGAGACAGAGAGAGCGCGCGCGCGAGAGAGAGACAGAGAGAGCGCGCGCGCGAGAGAGATAGAGAGAGCGCGCGCGCGAGAGAGACAGAGAGAGCACGCGCGAGACAGAGACAGAGAGTGCGTGCTAGAGAGAGAGAGACAGAGAGGGAGCGCGCGCGAGAGAGAGAGACAGAGAGGGCGTGCTAGAGAGAGAGAGACAGAGAGGGAGCGCGCGCGAGAGAGAGACAGAGAGGGCGCGCGCGCGAGAGAGAGAGACAGAGAGGGAGCGCGCGAGAGAGAGAGACAGAGAGAGCGCGCGCGCGAGAGAGACAGAGAGAGCGCGCGCGAGACAGAGACAGAGAGTGCGTGCTAGAGAGAGAGAGACAGAGAGGGAGCGCGCGCGAGAGAGAGAGACAGAGAGGGCGCGCGCGCGCGAGAGAGAGAGAGACAGAGAGGGAGCGCGCGCGCGAGAGAGACAGAGAGAGCGCGCGCGCGAGAGAGACAGAGAGAGCGCGCGCGCGAGAGAGACAGAGAGAGCGCGCGCGCGAGAGAGACAGAGAGAGCGCGCGCGCGAGAGAGACAGAGAGATCGCGCGCGCGAGAGAGAGACAGAGAGAGCGCGCGCGCGAGAGAGAGACAGAGAGAGCGCGCGCGCGAGAGAGATAGAGAGAGCGCGCGCGAGAGAGAGACAGAGAGAGCGCGCGCGCGAGAGAGACAGAGAGAGCGCGCGCGCGAGAGAGAGACAGAGAGAGCGCGCGCGCGAGAGAGAGACAGAGAGAGCGCGCGCGCGAGAGAGAGACAGAGAGAGCGCGCGCGCGAGAGAGAGACAGAGAGAGCGCGCGCGCGAGACAGAGACAGAGACAGCGCGCGCGCGAGACAGAGACAGAGACAGCGCGCGCGCGAGACAGAGACAGAGACAGAGAGCGCGCGCGAGACAGAGACAGAGACAGAGAGCGCGCGCGAGACAGAGACAGAGAGCGCGCGCGAGACAGAGACAGACAGCGCGCGCGAGACAGAGACAGAGAGCTCGCGAGAGAGAGACAGAGCGCGCGCGAGAGAGAGAGACAGAGAGCGCGCGCGCTAGAGAGAGACAGAGTGCGCGCGAGAGAGAGAGAGACAGAGAGCGCGCGCGCGAGAGAGAGACAGAGAGCGCGCGCGCGAGAGAGAGAGACAGAGAGCGCGCGCGCGCGCGAGAGAGAGACAGAGAGCGCGCGCGCGCGCGAGAGAGAGACAGAGAGCGCGCGCGCGCGCGAGAGAGAGACAGAGAGCGCGCGCGAGAGAGAGACAGAGAGCGCGCGCGCGAGAGAGACAGAGAGCGCACGCGCGCGCGAGAGAGAGACAGAGCTCACGCGCGCGCGCGAGAGACAGAGAGCGCGCGCGCGAGAGAGAGACAGAGAGTGCGCGCGCGAGAGAGAGACAGAGAGCGCGCGCGCGAGAGAGAGACAGAGAGCGCGCGCGCGCGAAAGAGACAGAGAGCGCGCGCGCGCGAGAGAGAGAGACAGAGAGCGGCGCGCAAGAGAGACAGAGAGAGCGCGCGCAAGAGAGACAGAGAGAGCGCGCGCAAGAGAGACAGAGAGAGCGCGCGCAAGAGAGACAGAGAGAGCGCGCGCAAGAGAGACAGAGAGAGCGCGCGCAAGAGAGACAGAGAGAGCGCGCACGAGAGAGAGAGAGACAGAGAGCGCTCGCGAGAGAGAGACAGAGAGAGCGCGCGCGCATGAGAGAGAGCGCTCGAGAGAGAGACAGAGAGCGCGCGCGAGAGAGAGACAGAGAGTGCGCGCGTGAGAGAGAGAGAGACAGAGAGCGCGTGCTAGAGAGAGAGAGACAGAGAGCGCGCGCGCGAGAGAGAGACAGAGAGCGCGCGCGAGAGAGACAGAGAGCGCGCGCGCGAGAGAGAGACAGAGAGCGCGCGCGCGAGAGAGAGACAGAGAGCGCGCGCGCGAGAGAGACAGAGAGCGCGCGCGCGAGAGAGACAGAGAGCGCGCGCGCGAGAGAGATAGAGAGCGCGCGCGCGAGAGACAGAGAGCGCTCGAGAGAGAGACAGAAAGCGCACGCGAGAGAGAGACAGAGAGCGCGCGCGTGAGAGAGAGAGAGACAGAGAGCGCGTGCTAGAGAGAGAGAGACAGAGAGGGAGCGCGCGCGAGAGAGAGACAGAGAGGGCGCGCGCGCGAGAGAGAGAGACAGAGAGGGAGCGCGCGAGAGAGAGAGACAGAGAGAGCGCGCGCGCGAGAGAGACAGAGAGAGCGCGCGCGAGACAGAGACAGAGAGTGCGTGCTAGAGAGAGAGAGACAGAGAGGGAGCGCGCGCGAGAGAGAGAGACAGAGAGGGCGCGCGCGCGCGAGAGAGAGAGAGACAGAGAGGGAGCGCGCGCGCGAGAGAGACAGAGAGAGCGCGCGCGCGAGAGAGACAGAGAGAGCGCGCGCGCGAGAGAGACAGAGAGAGCGCGCGCGCGAGAGAGACAGAGAGAGCGCGCGCGCGAGAGAGACAGAGAGAGCGCGCGCGCGAGAGAGACAGAGAGAGCGCGCGCGCGAGAGAGAGACAGAGAGAGCGCGCGAGAGAGAGACAGAGAGCGCGCGCGAGAGAGAGACAGAGAGAGCGCGCGCGCGAGACAGAGACAGAGAGCATGCGCGCGCGAGACAGAGACAGAGAGCGCGCGCGAGACAGAGACAGAGACAGAGAGCGCGCGCGAGACAGAGACAGAGAGTGCGTGCTAGAGAGAGAGAGACAGAGAGGGAGCGCGCGCGAGAGAGAGCGAGACAGAGAGGGCGCGCGCGCGCGAGAGAGAGAGAGACAGAGAGGGAGCGCGCGAGAGAGAGAGACAGAGAGAGCGCGCGCGCGAGAGAGACAGAGAGAGCGCGCGCGCGAGAGAGACAGAGAGAGCGCGCGCGCGAGAGAGACAGAGAGAGCGCGCGCGCGAGAGAGACAGAGAGAGCGCGCGCGCGAGAGAGACAGAGAGCGCGCGCGCGAGAGAGACAGAGAGCGCGCGCGCGAGAGAGAGACAGAGAGAGCGCGCGCGCGAGAGAGACAGAGAGCGCGCGCGCGAGAGAGAGACAGAGAGAGCGCGCGCGAGAGAGAGACAGAGAGAGCGCGCGCGAGAGAGAGACAGTGAGAGCGCACGCGCGAGAGAGACAGAGAGAGCGCGCGCGCGAGAGAGACAGAGAGAGCGCGCGCGCGAGAGAGACAGAGAGAGCGCGCGCGCGAGAGAGACAGAGAGAGCGCGCGCGCGAGAGAGACAGAGAGAGCGCGCGCGCGAGAGAGACAGAGAGCGCGCGCGCGCGCCGAGAGAGAGACAGAGAGCGCGCGCGAGAGAGAGACAGAGAGCGCGCGCGCGAGAGAGACAGAGAGCGCACGCGCGCGCGAGAGAGAGACAGAGCTCACGCGCGCGCGCGAGAGACAGAGAGCGCGCGCGCGAGAGAGAGACAGAGAGTGCGCGCGCGAGAGAGAGACAGAGAGCGCGCGCGAGAGAGACAGAGAGCGCGCGCGCGCGAAAGAGACAGAGAGCGCGCGCGCGCGAGAGAGAGAGACAGAGAGCGGCGCGCAAGAGAGACAGAGAGAGCTCGCGCAAGAGAGACAGAGAGAGCGCGCGCAAGAGAGACAGAGAGAGCGCGCGCAAGAGAGACAGAGAGAGCGCGCGCAAGAGAGACAGAGAGAGCGCGCACGAGAGAGAGAGAGACAGAGAGCGCTCGCGAGAGAGAGACAGACAGCGCTCGCGAGAGAGAGACAGAGAGAGCGCGCGCGCGTGAGAGAGAGCGCTCGAGAGAGAGACAGAGAGCGCGCGCGAGAGAGAGACAGAGAGTGCGCGCGTGAGAGAGAGAGAGACAGAGAGCGCGTGCTAGAGAGAGAGAGACAGAGAGCGCGCGCGCGAGAGAGAGACAGAGAGCGCGCGCGAGAGAGACAGAGAGCGCGCGCGCGAGAGAGAGACAGAGAGCGCGCGCGCGAGAGAGACAGAGAGCGCGCGCGCGAGAGAGACAGAGAGCGCGCGCGCGAGAGACAGAGAGCGCTCGAGAGAGAGACAGAAAGCGCACGCGAGAGAGAGACAGAGAGCGCGCGCGTGAGAGAGAGAGAGACAGAGAGCGCGTGCTAGAGAGAGAGAGACAGAGAGGGAGCGCGCGCGAGAGAGAGACAGAGAGGGCGCGCGCGCGAGAGAGAGAGACAGAGAGGGAGCGCGCGAGAGAGAGAGACAGAGAGAGCGCGCGCGCGAGAGAGACAGAGAGAGCGCGCGCGAGACAGAGACAGAGAGTGCGTGCTAGAGAGAGAGAGACAGAGAGGGAGCGCGCGCGAGAGAGAGAGACAGAGAGGGCGCGCGCGCGCGAGAGAGAGAGAGACAGAGAGGGAGCGCGCGCGCGAGAGAGACAGAGAGAGCGCGCGCGCGAGAGAGACAGAGAGAGCGCGCGCGCGAGAGAGACAGAGAGAGCGCGCGCGCGAGAGAGACAGAGAGAGCGCGCGCGCGAGAGAGACAGAGAGAGCGCGCGCGCGAGAGAGACAGAGAGAGCGCGCGCGCGAGAGAGAGACAGAGAGAGCGCGCGAGAGAGAGACAGAGAGCGCGCGCGAGAGAGAGACAGAGAGCGCGCGCGAGAGAGAGTCAGAGAGAGCGCGCGCGCGAGACAGAGACAGAGAGAGCGCGCGCGCGAGACAGAGACAGAGAGAGCGCGCGCGCGAGACAGAGACAGAGAGCATGCGCGCGCGAGACAGAGACAGAGAGCGCGCGCGAGACAGAGACAGAGACAGAGAGCGCGCGCGAGACAGAGACAGAGAGTGCGTGCTAGAGAGAGAGAGACAGAGAGGGAGCGCGCGCGAGAGAGAGCGAGACAGAGAGGGCGCGCGCGCGCGCGAGAGAGAGAGAGACAGAGAGGGAGCGCGCGAGAGAGAGAGACAGAGAGAGCGCGCGCGCGAGAGAGACAGAGAGAGCGCGCGCGCGAGAGAGACAGAGAGAGCGCGCGCGCGAGAGAGACAGAGAGAGCGCGCGCGCGAGAGAGACAGAGAGAGCGCGCGCGCGAGAGAGACAGAGAGAGCGCGCGCGCGAGAGAGACAGAGAGCGCGCGCGCGAGAGAGACAGAGAGCGCGCGCGCGAGAGAGAGACAGAGAGAGCGCGCGCGCGAGAGAGACAGAGAGCGCGCGCGCGAGAGAGAGACAGAGAGAGCGCGCGCGAGAGAGAGACAGAGAGAGCGCGCGCGAGAGAGAGACAGTGAGAGCGCGCGCGCGAGAGAGACAGAGAGAGCGCGCGCGCGAGAGAGACAGAGAGAGCGCGCGCGCGAGAGAGACAGAGAGAGCGCGCGCGCGAGAGAGACAGAGAGAGCGCGCGCGCGAGAGTGACAGAGAGAGCGCGCGCGCGAGAGAGACAGAGAGAGCGCGCGCGCGAGAGAGACAGAGAGAGCGCGCGCGCGAGAGAGTCAGAGAGAGCGCGCGCGCGAGAGAGTCAGAGAGAGCGCGCGCGCGAGACAGAGACAGAGAGAGCGCGCGCGCGAGAGAGACAGAGAGAGCGCGCGCGCGAGAGAGACAGAGAGAGCGCGCGCGCGAGAGAGACAGAGAGAGCGCGCGCGCGAGAGAGTCAGAGAGAGCGCGCGCGCGAGAGAGTCAGAGAGAGCGCGCGCGCGAGACAGAGACAGAGAGAGCGCGCGCGCGAGACAGAGACAGAGAGCGCGCGCGAGACAGAGACAGAGAGCGTGCGCGAGACAGAGACAGAGAGCGCGCGCGAGACAGAGACAGAGAGCGCGCGCGAGACAGAGACAGAGAGCGCGCGCGAGACAGAGAGCGCGCGCGAGACAGAGAGCGCGCGCGAGACAGAGAGAGCGCGCGAGACAGAGAGAGCGCGCGAGACAGAGAGAGCGCGCGAGACAGAGAGAGCGCGCGAGACAGAGAGAGCGCGCGAGACAGAGAGCGCGCGCGAGACAGAGAGCGCGCGCGAGACAGAGACAGATAGCGCGCGCGAGAGAGAGACAGAGAGCTCGCGAGAGAGAGACAGAGCGCGCGCGAGAGAGAGAGACAGAGAGCGCGCGCGCTAGCGAGAGACAGGGAGCGCGCGCGCGAGAGAGAGAGAGACAGAGAGCACGCGCGCGAGAGAGAGACAGAGAGCGCGTGCTAGAGAGAGAGAGACAGAGAGGGCGCGCGCGAGAGAGAGAGACAGAGAGGGCGCGCGCGAGAGAGAGAGACAGAGAGGGCGCGCGCGAGAGAGACAGAGCACGCGCGCGAGAGAGAGACAGAGAGCGCGCGCGAGAGAGAGAGAGCGAGGGACAGTGCGAGCACCCGCGCGAGAGAGAGCGAGCGTGGGACAGCGCGAGCGCGCGCGCCAGAGAGAGCGAGCGAGGGACGGCGCGAGCGCGCGCGGGAGAGAGAGCGAGGGACAGCGCTAGCGGGGGAGAGAGCGAGGGACAGCGTTAGCGGGGGAGAGAGCGAGGGACAGCGTTAGCGGGGGAGAGAGCGAGGGACGGCGCGAGCGCGCGCGGGGGAGAGAGCGAGGGACGGCGCGAGCCCGCGCGGGGGAGAGAGCGAGGGACGGCGCGAGCCCGCGCGGGGGAGAGAGCGAGGGACGGCGCGAGCCCGCGCGGGGGAGAGAGCGAGGCACGGCGCGAGCCCGCGCGGGGGAGAGAGCGAGGCACGGCGCGAGCCCGCGCGGGGGAGAGAGCGAGGGACGGCGCGAGCCCGCGCGGGGGAGAGAGCGAGGGACGGCGCGAGCGCGCGCGCGGGAGAGAGCGATGGACAGCGCGAGTGCGCGTGAGAGCGAGGGACAGCACGAGCGCGCGAGAGAGAGAGAGCGAGGGACAGCGCGAGCGCGGGAGAGAGCGAGGGACAGCGCGAGCGTGGGAGAGAGCGAGGGACAGCGCGAGCGCGGGAGAGAGCGAGGGACAGCGCGAGGCGGGAGAGAGCGAGGGACAGCGCGAGCGCGGGAGAGAGCGAGGGACAGCGCGAGCGCGGGAGAGAGCGAGGGACAGCGCGAGCGCGGGAGAGAGCGAGGGACAGGGCGAGCGCGGGAGAGAGCGAGGGACAGCGTTAGCGGGGGAGAGTGCGAGGGACAGCGTTAGCGGGGGAGAGAGCGAGGGACAGCGCGAGCGCGCGCGGGAGAGAGAGCGAGGGACACCGCGCGAGCGCGAGCGCGGGAGAGAGCGAGGGACAGCGTTAGCGCGGGAGAGAGCGAGGGACGGCGCGAGCGCGCGCGGGGGAGAGAGCGAGGGACGGCGCGAGCGCGCGCGGGGGAGAGAGCGAGGGACGGCGCGAGCGCGCGCGGGGGAGAGAGCGAGGGACAGCGCGAGCGCGCGCGGGGGAGAGAGCGAGGGACAGCGCGAGCGCGCGCGGGGGAGAGAGCGAGGGACAGCGCGAGCACGCGCGGGGGAGAGAGCGAGGGACAGCGCGAGCGCGCGCATGGGAGAGAGCGAGGGACAGCGCGAGCGCGCGCGGGGGAGAGAGCGAGGGACAGCGCGAGCGCGCGCGGGGGAGAGAGCGAGGGACAGCGCGAGCGCGCGCGGGGAGAGAGCGAGGGACAGCGCGAGCGCGCGCGGGGGAGAGAGCGAGGGACAGCGCGAGCGCGCGCGCGGGGACAGAGCGAGGGACAGCGCGAGCGCGCGCGGGGGAAAGAGCGAGGGACAGCGCGAGCGCGCGAGAGAGAGAGAGCGAGGGACAGTGCGAGCGCGAGAGAGAGAGAGCGAGGGACAGCGCGAGCGCGGGAGAGAGCGAGGACAGCGCGAGCGCGGAGAGAGCGAGGGACAGCGCGAGCGCGGGAGAGAGCGAGGGACAGCGCGAGCGCGGGAGAGAGCGAGGGACAGCGCGAGCGGGGGAGAGAGCGAGGGACAGCGTTAGCGGGGGAGAGAGCGAGGGACAGCGTTAGCGGGGGAGAGAGCGAGGGACAGCGCGAGCGCGCGCGGGGAGAGAGAGCGAGGGACACCGCGCGAGCGCGGGAGAGAGAGCGAGGGACAGCGTTAGCGCGGGAGAGAGCGAGGGACGGCGCGAGCGCGCGCGGGGGAGAGAGCGATGGACGGCGCGAGCGCGCGTGAGAGCGAGGGACGGCGCGAGCGCGGGGAGAGAGCGAGGGACGGCGCGAGCGCGGGAGAGAGCGAGGGACGGCGCGAGCGCGGGAGAGAGCGAGGGACGGCGCGAGCGCCGGACAGAGCGAGGGACGGCGCGAGCGCGGGAGAGAGCGAGGGACGGCGCGAGCGCCGGAGAGAGCGAGGGACGGCGCGAGCGCGCGCGGGGGAGAGAGCGAGGGACGGCGCGAGCGCGCGCGGGGGAGAGAGCGAGGGACGGCGCGAGCGCGCGCGGGGGAGAGAGCGAGGGACGGCGCGAGCGCGCGCGGGAGAGAGAGCGAGGGACAGCGCTAGCGGGGGAGAGAGCGAGGGACAGCGTTAGCGGGGGAGAGAGCGAGGGACAGCGTTAGCGGGGGAGAGAGCGAGGGACAGCGCGAGCGCGCGCGGGAGAGAGAGCGAGGGACAGCGCGAGCGCGCGAGAGAGAGAGAGCGAGGGACAGCGCGAGCGCGGGAGAGAGCGAGGGACAGCGCGAGCGCGGGAGAGAGCGAGGGACAGCGCGAGCGCGGGAGAGAGCGAGGGACAGCGCGAGCGCGGGAGAGAGCGAGGGACAGCGCTAGCGGGGGAGAGAGCGAGGGACAGGGTTAGCGGGGGAGAGAGCGAGGGACAGCGTTAGCGGGGGAGAGAGCGAGGGACAGCGCGAGGCGCGCGCGGGAGAGAGAGCGAGGACACCGCGCGAGCGCGAGCGCGGGAGAGAGAGCGAGGGACAGCGTTAGCGCGGGAGAGAGCGAGGGACGGCGCGAGCGCGCGCGGGGGAGAGAGCGATGGACGGCGCGAGCGCGCGTGAGAGCGAGGGACGGCGCGAGCGCGGGAGAGAGCGAGGGACGGCGCGAGCGCGGGAGAGAGCGAGGGACGGCGCGAGCGCGGGAGAGAGCGAGGGACGGCGCGAGCGCGGGAGAGAGCGAGGGACGGCGCGAGCGCCGGACAGAGCGAGGGACGGCGCGAGCGCCGGACAGAGCGAGGGACGGCGCGAGCGCGGGAGAGAGCGAGGGACGGCGCGAGCGCCGGAGAGAGCGAGGGACGGCGCGAGCGCGCGCGGGGAGAGAGCGAGGGACGGCGCGAGCGCGCGCGGGGGAGAGAGCGAGGGACGGCGCGAGCGCGCGCGGGGGAGAGAGCGAGGGACGGCGCGAGCGCGCGCGGGGGAGAGAGCGAGGGACGGCGCGAGCGCGCGGGGGGAGAGAGCGAGGGACGGCGAGAGCGCGCGCGGGGGAGAGAGCGAGGGACGGCGCGAGCGCGCGCGGGGGAGAGAGCGAGGGACGGCGCGAGCGCGCGCGGGGAGAGAGCGAGGGACGGCGCGAGCGCGCGCGGGGGGAGAGAGCGAGGGACGGCGCGAGCCCGCGCGGGGGAGAGAGCGAGGGACGGCGCGAGCCCGCGCGGGGGAGAGAGCGAGGGACGGCGCGAGCCCGCGCGGGGGAGAGAGCGAGGCACGGCGCGAGCCCGCGCGGGGGAGAGAGCGAGGCACGGCGCGAGCCCGCGCGGGGGAGAGAGCGAGGCACGGCGCGAGCCCGCGCGGGGGAGAGAGCGAGGGACGGCGCGAGCGCGCGCGCGGGAGAGAGCGATGGACAGCGCGAGTGCGCGTGAGAGCGAGGGACAGCACGAGCGCGCGAGAGAGAGAGAGCGAGGGACAGCGCGAGCGCGGAGAGAGCGAGGGACAGCGCGAGCGCGGGAGAGAGCGAGGGACAGCGCGAGCGCGGGAGAGAGCGAGGGACAGCGCGAGCGCGGGAGAGAGCGAGGGACAGCGCGAGCGCGGGAGAGAGCGAGGGACAGCGCGAGCGCGGGAGAGAGCGAGGGACAGCGCGAGCGGCGGGAGAGAGCGAGGGACAGCGCGAGCGCGGAGAGAGCGAGGGACAGCGTTAGCGGGGGAGAGAGCGAGGGACAGCGTTAGCGGGGGAGAGAGCGAGGGACAGCGCGAGCGCGCGCGGGAGAGAGAGCGAGGGACACCGCGCGAGCGCGGGAGAGAGCGAGGGACAGCGTTAGCGCGGGAGAGAGCGAGGGACGGCGCGAGCGCGCGCGGGGGAGAGAGCGAGGGACGGCGCGAGCGCGCGCGGAGGAGAGAGCGAGGGACAGCGCGAGCGCGCGCGGGGGAGAGAGCGAGGGACAGCGCGAGCGCGCGCGGGGGAGAGAGCGAGGGACAGCGCGAGCGCGCGCGGGGGAGAGAGCGAGGGACAGCGCGAGCGCGCGCGGGGGAGAGAGCGAGGGACAGCGCGAGCGCGCGCGTGGGAGAGAGCGAGGGACAGCGCGAGCGCGCGCGGGGGAGAGAGCGAGGGACAGCGCGAGCGCGCGCGGGGGAGAGAGCGAGGGACAGCGCGAGCGCGCGCGGGGGAGAGAGCGAGGGACAGCGCGAGCGCGCGCGGGGGAGAGAGCGAGGGACAGCGCGAGCGCGCGCGGGGGAGAGAGCGAGGGACAGCGCGAGCGCGCGAGAGAGAGAGAGCGAGGGACAGCGCGAGCGCGGGAGAGAGCGAGGGACAGCGCGAGCGCGGGAGAGAGCGAGGGACAGCGCGAGCGCGGGAGAGAGCGAGGGACAGCGCGAGCGCGGGAGAGAGCGAGGGACAGCGCTAGCGGGGGAGAGAGCGAGGGACAGCGCTAGCGGGGAGAGAGCGAGGGACAGCGTTAGCGGGGGAGAGAGCGAGGGACAGCGCGAGCGCGCGCGGGAGAGAGAGCGAGGGACACCGCGCGAGCGCGAGCGCGGGAGAGAGAGCGAGGGACAGCGTTAGCGCGGGAGAGAGCGAGGGACGGCGCGGAGCGCGCGCGGGGGAGAGAGCGAGGGACGGCGCGAGCGCGCGTGAGAGCGAGGGACGGCGCGAGCGCGGGAGAGAGCGAGGGACGGCGCGAGCGCGGGAGAGAGCGAGGGACGGCGCGAGCGCGGAGAGAGCGAGGGACGGCGCGAGCGCGGGAGAGAGCGAGGGACGGCGCGAGCGCGGGAGAGAGCGAGGGACGGCGCGAGCGCCGGACAGAGCGAGGGACGGCGCGAGCGCCGGAGAGAGCGAGGGACGGCGCGAGCGCGCGCGGGGGAGAGAGCGAGGGACGGCGCGAGCGCGCGCGGGGGAGAGAGCGAGGGACGGCGCGAGCGCGCGCGGGGAGAGAGCGAGGGACGGCGCGAGCGCGCGCGGGGGAGAGAGCGAGGGACGGCGCGAGCGCGCGCGGGGGAGAGAGCGAGGGACGGCGCGAGCGCGCGGGGGAGAGAGCGAGGGACGGCGAGAGCGCGCGCGGGGGAGAGAGCGAGGGACGGCGCGAGCCCGCGCGGGGGAGAGAGCGAGGGACGGCGCGAGCGCGCGCGGGGAGAGAGCGAGGGACGGCGCGAGCCCGCGCGGGGGAGAGAGCGAGGGACGGCGCGAGCCCGCGCGGGGGAGAGAGCGAGGGACGGCGCGAGCCCGCGCGGGGGAGAGAGCGAGGGACGGCGCGAGCCCGCGCGGGGGAGAGAGCGAGGGACGGCGCGAGCGCGCGCGTGGGAGAGAGCGAGGGACGGCGCGAGCGCGCGCACGGGAGAGAGCGAGGGACGGCGCGAGCGCGCGCGGGGGAGAGAGCGATGGACGGCGCGAGCGCGCGTGAGAGCGAGGGACGGCGCGAGCGCGGGTGAGAGCGAGGGACGGCGCGAGCGCGGGAGAGAGCGAGGGACGGCGCGAGCGCGGGAGAGAGCGAGGGACGGCGCGAGCGCCGGACAGAGCGAGGGCGCGCGAGAGAGCGAGGGACAGCGCGAGCGCGGGCTAGAGAGCGAGCGAGGGACAGCGCGAGCGCGCGCGAGAGAGAGAGCGAGGGACAGCGCGAGCGCGCGCGAGAGTGAGGAACAGCGTGAATGCGCGTGCGCGAGCGAGGGACAGCGCGAGCGCGGGCGAGAGTGAGCGAGGGACAGCGCGAGCGAGAGTGAGCGAGGGACAGCGCGAGCGCGAGAGAGAGCGAGGGACAGCGCGAGCGCGAGAGAGAGCGAGGGACAGCGCGAGCGCGAGAGAGAGCGAGGGACAGCGCGAGCGCGAGAGAGAGCGAGGGACAGCGCGAGCGCGAGAGAGAGCGAGGGACAGCGCGAGCGCGAGAGAGAGCGAGGGACAGCGCGAGCGCGAGAGAGAGCGAGGGACAGCGCGAGCGCCGGAGAGAGCGAGGGACAGCGCGAGCGCCGGAGAGAGCGAGGGACAGCGCGATCGCGGGAGAGAGCGAGGGACAGCGCGAGCGCGGGAGAGAGCGAGGGACAGCGCGAGCGCGGGAGAGAGCGAGGGACAGCACGAGCGCGCGAGAGAGAGAGAGCGAGGGACAGCGCGAGCGCGGGAGAGAGCGAGGGACAGCGCGAGCGCGCGCGGGGGAGAGAGCGAGGGACGGCGCGAGCGCGCGCGGGGGAGAGAGCGAGGGACGGCGCGAGCGCGCGCGGGGGAGAGAGCGAGGGACGGCGCGAGCGCGCGCGGGGGAGAGAGCGAGGGACGGCGCGAGCGCGCGCGGGGGAGAGAGCGAGGGACGGCGCGAGCGCGCGCGGGGGAGAGAGCGAGGGACGGCGCGAGCGCGCGCGGGGGAAGAGAGCGAGGGACGGCGCGAGCGCGCGCGGGGGAGAGAGCGAGGGACGGCGCGAGCCCGCGCGGGGGAGAGAGCGAGGGACGGCGCGAGCCCGCGCGGGGGAGAGAGCGAGGGACGGCGCGAGCCCGCGCGGGGGAGAGAGCGAGGGACGGCGCGAGCCCGCGCGGGGGAGAGAGCGAGGGACGGCGCGAGCCCGCGCGGGGGAGAGAGCGAGGGACGGCGCGAGCCCGCGCGGGGGAGAGAGCGAGGGACGGCGCGAGCGCGCGCGTGGGAGAGAGCGAGGGACGGCGCGAGCGCGCGCACGGGAGAGAGCGAGGGACGGCGCGAGCGCGCGCGGGGGAGAGAGCGATGGACGGCGCGAGCGCGCGCGGGGGAGAGAGCGATGGACGGCGCGAGCGCGCGTGAGAGCGAGGGACAGCGCGAGCGCGCGCGAGAGAGAGAGCGAGGGACAGCGCGAGCGCGCGCGAGAGTGAGGAACAGCCTGAATGCGCGTGCGCGAGCGAGGGACAGCGCGAGCGCGGGCGAGAGTGAGCGAGGGACAGCGCGAGCGAGAGTGAGCGAGGGACAGCGCGAGCGCGAGAGAGAGCGAGGGACAGCGCGAGCGCGAGAGAGAGCGAGGGACAGCGCGAGCGCGAGAGAGAGCGAGGGACAGCGCGAGCGCGAGAGAGAGCGAGGGACAGCGCGAGCGCGAGAGAGAGCGAGGGACAGCGCGAGCGCCGGAGAGAGCGAGGGACAGCGCGATCGCGGGAGAGAGCGAGGGACAGCGCGAGCGCGGGAGAGAGCGAGGGACAGCGCGAGCGCGGGAGAGAGCGAGGGACAGCACGAGCGCGCGAGAGAGAGAGAGCGAGGGACAGCGCGAGCGCGGGAGAGAGCGAGGGACAGCGCGAGCGCGGGAGAGAGCGAGGGACAGCGCGAGCGCGGGAGAGAGCGAGGGACAGCGCGAGCGCGGGAGAGAGCGAGGGACAGCGCGAGCGCGGGAGAGAGCGAGGGACAGCGCGAGCGCGGGAGAGAGCGAGGGACAGCGTTAGCGGGGGAGAGAGCGAGGGACAGCGTTAGCGGGGGAGAGAGCGACGGACAGCGCGAGCGCGCGCGGGAGAGAGAGCGAGGGACACCGCGCGAGCGCGAGCGCGGGAGAGAGCGAGGGACAGCGTTAGCGCGGGAGAGAGCGAGGGACGGCGCGAGCCGCGCGCGGGGGGAGAGAGCGAGGGACGGCGCGAGCGCGCGCGGGGGAGAGAGCGAGGGACGGCGCGAGCGCGCGCGGGGGAGAGAGCGAGGGACGGCGCGAGCGCGCGCGGGGGAGAGAGCGAGGGACGGCGCGAGCGGGGGAGAGAGCGAGGGACGGCGCGAGCGCGCGCGGGGGAGAGAGCGAGGGACGGCGCGAGCGCGCGCGGGGGAGAGAGCGAGGGACGGCGCGAGCCCGCGCGGGGGAGAGAGCGAGGGACGGCGCGAGCGCGCGCGCGGGAGAGAGAGCGAGGGACGGCGCGAGCGCGCGCACGGGAGAGAGCGAGGGACGGCGCGAGCGCGCGCGGGGGAGAGAGCGATGGACGGCGCGAGCGCGCGTGAGAGCGAGGGACGGCGCGAGCGCGGGTGAGAGCGAGGGACGGCGCGAGCGCGGGAGAGAGCGAGGGACGGCGCGAGCGCGGGAGAGAGCGAGGGACGGCGCGAGCGCGGGAGAGAGCGAGGGACAGCGCGAGCGCGGGAGAGAGCGAGGGACAGCGCGAGCGCGGGAGAGAGCGAGGGACAGCGCGAGCGCGGGAGAGAGCGAGGGACAGCGCGAGCGCGGGAGAGAGCGAGGGACAGCGCGAGCGCGGGAGAGAGCGAGGGACAGCGCTAGCGGGGGGAGAGAGCGAGGGACAGCGCGATCGCGGGAGAGAGCGAGGGACAGCGCGATCGCGGGAGAGAGCGAGGGACAGCTCGATCGCGGGAGAGAGCGAGGGACAGCGCGATCGCGGGAGAGAGCGAGGGACAGCGCGAGCGCGGGAGAGAGCGAGGGACAGCGCGAGCGCGGGAGAGAGCGAGGGACAGCGCGAGCGCGGGAGAGAGCGAGGGACAGCGCGAGCGCGCGCGAGAGAGAGAGCGAGGGACAGCGCGAGCGCGCGCGAGAGAGAGAGCGAGGGACAGCGCGAGCGCGCGCGAGAGAGAGCGAGGGACAGCGCGAGCGCGCGCGAGAGAGCGAGGGACAGCGCGAGCGCGGGCTAGAGAGCGAGCGAGGGACAGCGCGAGCGCGCGCGAGAGAGAGAGCGAGGGACAGCGCGAGCGCGCGCGAGAGTGAGGAACAGCGTGAATGCGCGTGCGCGAGCGAGGGACAGCGCGAGCGCGGGCGAGAGTGAGCGAGGGACAGCGCGAGCGAGAGTGAGCGAGGGACAGCGCGAGCGCGAGAGAGAGCGAGGGACAGCGCGAGCGCGAGAGAGAGCGAGGGACAGCGCGAGCGCGAGAGAGAGCGAGGGACAGCGCGAGCGCCGGAGAGAGCGAGGGACAGCGCGATCGCGGGAGAGAGCGAGGGACAGCGCGAGCGCGGGAGAGAGCGAGGGACAGCGCGAGCGCGGGAGAGAGCGAGGGACAGCACGAGCGCGCGAGAGAGAGAGAGCGAGGGACAGCGCGAGCGCGGGAGAGAGCGAGGGACAGCGCGAGCGCGGGAGAGAGCGAGGGACAGCGCGAGCGCGGGAGAGAGCGAGGGACAGCGCGAGCGCGGGAGAGAGCGAGGGACAGCGCGAGCGCGGGAGAGAGCGAGGGACAGCGCGAGCGCGGGAGAGAGCGACGGACAGCGCGAGCGCGCGCGGGAGAGAGAGCGAGGGACACCGCGCGAGCGCGAGCGCGGGAGAGAGCGAGGGACAGCGTTAGCGCGGGAGAGAGCGAGGGACACCGCGCAAGCGCGAGCGCGGGAGAGAGCGAGGGACGGCGCGAGCGCGCGCGGGGGAGAGAGCGAGGGACGGCGCGAGCGCGCGCGGGGGAGAGAGCGAGGGACAGCGTTAGCGGGGGAGAGAGCGAGGGACAGCGTTAGCGGGGGAGAGAGCGACGGACAGCGCGAGCGCGCGCGGGAGAGAGAGCGAGGGACACCGCGCGAGCGCGAGCGCGGGAGAGAGCGAGGGACAGCGTTAGCGCGGGAGAGAGCGAGGGACACCGCGCAAGCGCGCGCGGGGGAGAGAGCGAGGGACGGCGCGAGCGCGCGCGGGGGGAGAGAGCGAGGGACGGCGCGAGCGCGCGCGGGGGAGAGAGCGAGGGACGGCGCGAGCGCGCGCGGGGGAGAGAGCGAGGGACGGCGCGAGCCCGCGCGGGGGAGAGAGCGAGGGACGGCGCGAGCGCGCGCGCGGGAGAGAGCGAGGGACGGCGCGAGCGCGCGCACGGGAGAGAGCGAGGGACGGCGCGAGCGCGCGCGGGGGAGAGAGCGATGGACGGCGCGAGCGCGCGTGAGAGCGAGGGACGGCGCGAGCGCGCGTGAGAGCGAGGGACGGCGCGAGCGCGGGAGAGAGCGAGGGACGGCGCGAGCGCGGGAGAGAGCGAGGGACGGCGCGAGCGCGGGAGAGAGCGAGGGACAGCGCGAGCGCGGGAGAGAGCGAGGGACAGCGCGAGCGCGGGAGAGAGCGAGGGACAGCGCGAGCGCGGGAGAGAGCGAGGGACAGCGCGAGCGGGGGAGAGAGCGAGGGACAGCGCTAGCGGGGGAGAGAGCGAGGGACAGCGCGATCGCGGGAGAGAGCGAGGGACAGCGCGATCGCGGGAGAGAGCTAGGGACAGCTCGATCGCGGGAGAGAGCGAGGGACAGCGCGATCGCGGGAGAGAGCGAGGGACAGCGCGAGCGCGGGAGAGAGCGAGGGACAGCGCGAGCGCGGGAGAGAGCGAGGGACAGCGCGAGCGCGGGAGAGAGCGAGGGACAGCGCGAGCGCGGGAGAGAGCGAGGGACAGCGCGAGCGCGCGCGAGAGAGAGAGCGAGGGACAGCGCGAGCGCGCGCGAGAGAGAGAGCGAGGGACAGCGCGAGCGCGCGCGAGAGAGAGCGAGGGACAGCGCGAGCGCGCGCGAGAGAGCGAGGGACAGCGCGAGCGCGGGCTAGAGAGCGAGCGAGGGACAGCGCGAGCGCGCGCGAGAGAGAGAGCGAGGGACAGCGCGAGCGCGCGCGAGAGTGAGGAACAGCGTGAATGCGCGTGCGCGAGCGAGGGACAGCGCGAGCGCGGGCGAGAGTGAGCGAGGGACAGCGCGAGCGAGAGTGAGCGAGGGACAGCGCGAGCGCGAGAGAGAGCGAGGGACAGCGCGAGCGCGAGAGAGAGCGAGGGACAGCGCGAGCGCGAGAGAGAGCGAGGGACAGCGCGAGCGCCGGAGAGAGCGAGGGACAGCGCGATCGCGGGAGAGAGCGAGGGACAGCGCGAGCGCGGGAGAGAGCGAGGGACAGCGCGAGCGCGGGAGAGAGCGAGGGACAGCACGAGCGCGCGAGAGAGAGAGAGCGAGGGACAGCGCGAGCGCGGGAGAGAGCGAGGGACAGCGCGAGCGCGGGAGAGAGCGAGGGACAGCGCGAGCGCGGGAGAGAGCGAGGGACAGCGCGAGCGCGGGAGAGAGCGAGGGACAGCGCGAGCGCGGGAGAGAGCGAGGGACAGCGCGAGCGCGGGAGAGAGCGAGGGACAGCGCGAGCGCGGGAGAGAGCGAGGGACAGCGCGAGCGGGGGAGAGAGCGAGGGACAGCGTTAGCGGGGGAGAGAGCGAGGGACAGCGTTAGCGGGGGAGAGAGCGACGGACAGCGCGAGCGCGCGCGGGAGAGAGAGCGAGGGACACCGCGCGAGCGCGAGCGCGGGAGAGAGCGAGGGACAGCGTTAGCGCGGGAGAGAGCGAGGGACACCGCGCGAGCGCGAGCGCGGGAGAGAGCGAGGGACGGCGCGAGCGCGCGCGGGGGAGAGAGCGAGGGACGGCGCGAGCGCGCGCGGGGGAGAGAGCGAGGGACGGCGCGAGCGCGCGCGGGGGAGAGAGCGAGGGACGGCGCGAGCCCGCGCGGGGGAGAGAGCGAGGGACGGCGCGAGCCCGCGCGGGGGAGAGAGCGAGGGACGGCGCGAGCCCGCGCGGGGGAGAGAGCGAGGGACGGCGCGAGCCCGCGCGGGGGAGAGAGCGAGGGACGGCGCGAGCCCGCGCGGGGGAGAGAGCGAGGGACGGCGCGAGCCCGCGCGGGGGAGAGAGCGAGGGACGGCGCGAGCGCGCGCGCGGGAGAGAGCGAGGGACGGCGCGAGCGCGCGCACGGGAGAGAGCGAGGGACGGCGCGAGCGCGCGCGGGGGAGAGAGCGATGGACGGCGCGAGCGCGCGTGAGAGCGAGGGACGGCGCGAGCGCGGGTGAGAGCGAGGGACGGCGCGAGCGCGGGAGAGAGCGAGGGACGGCGCGAGCGCGGGAGAGAGCGAGGGACGGCGCGAGCGCGGGAGAGAGCGAGGGACGGCGCGAGCGCCGGACAGAGCGAGGGACGGCGCGAGCGCCGGACAGAGCGAGGGACGGCGCGAGCGCCGGACAGTTCGAGGGACGGCGCGAGCGCCGGACAGAGCGAGGGACGGCGCGAGCGCGGGAGAGAGCGAGGGACGGCGCGAGCGCGGGAGAGAGCGAGGGACAGCGCGAGCGCGGGCGGGGGAGAGAGCGATGGACAGCGCGAGTGCGCGTGAGAGCGAGGGACAGCACGAGCGCGCGAGAGAGAGAGAGCGAGGGACAGCACGAGCGCGCGAGAGAGAGAGAGCGAGGGACAGCGCGAGCGCGCGAGAGAGAGAGAGCGAGGGACAGCGCGAGCGCGCGAGAGAGAGAGAGCGAGGGACAGCGCGAGCGCGGGAGAGAGCGAGGGACAGCGCGAGCGCGGGAGAGAGCGAGGGACAGCGCGAGCGCGGGAGAGAGCGAGGGACAGCGCGAGCGCGGGAGAGAGCGAGGGACAGCGCGAGCGCGGGAGAGAGCGAGGGACAGCGCGAGCGCGGGAGAGAGCGAGGGACAGCGCGAGCGCGGGAGAGAGCGAGGGACAGCGCGAGCGCGGGAGAGAGCGAGGGACAGCGCGAGCGCGGGAGAGAGCGAGGGACAGCGCGAGCGCGGGAGAGAGCGAGGGACTGCGCGAGCGCGGGAGAGAGCGAGGGACAGCGCGAGCGCGGGAGAGAGCGAGGGTCAGCGCGAGCGCGGGAGAGAGCGAGGGACAGCGCGAGCGCGGGAGAGAGCGAGGGACAGCGCGAGCGCGGGAGAGAGCGAGGGACAGCGCGAGCGCGGGAGAGAGCGAGGGACAGCGCGAGCGCGGGAGAGAGCGAGGGACAGCGCGAGCGCGGGAGAGAGCGAGGGACAGCGCGAGCGCGGGAGAGAGCGAGGGACAGCGCGAGCGCGGGAGAGAGCGAGGGACAGCGCTAGCGGGGGAGAGAGCGAGGGACAGCGCGATCGCGGGAGAGAGCGAGGGACAGCGCGATCGCGGGAGAGAGCGAGGGACAGCTCGATCGCGGGAGAGAGCGAGGGACAGCGCGATCGCGGGAGAGAGCGAGGGACAGCGCGATCGCGGGAGAGAGCGAGGGACAGCGCGAGCGCGGGAGAGAGCGAGGGACAGCGCGAGCGCGGGAGAGAGCGAGGGACAGCGCGAGCGCGGGAGAGAGCGAGGGACAGCGCGAGCGCGGGAGAGAGCGAGGGACAGCGCGAGCGCGCGCGAGAGAGAGAGCGAGGGACAGCGCGAGCGCGCGCGAGAGAGAGAGCGAGGGACAGCGCGAGCGCGGGCTAGAGAGAGAGCGAGGGACAGCGCGAGCGCGCGCGAGAGAGAGAGCGAGGGACAGCGCGAGCGCGCGCGAGAGTGAGGAACAGCGTGAATGCGCGTGCGCGAGCGAGGGACAGCGCGAGCGCGGGCGAGAGTGAGCGAGGGACAGCGCGAGCGAGAGTGAGCGAGGGACGGCGCGGGCGCGGGAGAGAGCGAGGGACGGCGCGGGCGCGGGAGAGAGCGAGGGACGGCGCGGGCGCGGGAGAGAGCGAGGGACGGCGCGGGCGCGGGAGAGAGCGAGGGACGGCGCGGGCGCGGGAGAGAGCGAGGGACGGCGCGGGCGCGGGAGAGAGCGAGGGACGGCGCGGGCGCGGGAGAGAGCGAGGGACGGGGCGGGCGCGGGAGAGAGCGAGGGACGGGGCGGGCGCGGGAGAGAGCGAGGGACGGGGCGGGCGCGGGAGAGAGCGAGGGACGGGGCGGGCGCGGGAGAGAGCGAGGGACGGGGCGGGCGCGGGAGAGAGCGAGGGACGGCGCGGGCGGGGGAGAGAGCGAGGGACGGCGCGGGCGGGGGAGAGAGCGAGGGACGGCGCGGGCGGGGGAGAGAGCGAGGGACGGCGCGGGCGGGGGAGAGAGCGAGGGACGGCGCGGGCGGGGGAGAGAGCGAGGGACGGCGCGGGCGGGGGAGAGAGCGAGGGACGGCGCGGGCGGGGGAGAGAGCGAGGGACGGCGCGGGCGGGGGAGAGAGCGAGGGACGGCGCGGGCGGGGGAGAGAGCGAGGGACGGCACGGGCGGGGGAGAGAGCGAGGGACAGCGCGAGCGCGGGAGAGAGCGAGGGACAGCGCGAGCGCGGGAGAGAGCGAGGGACAGCGCGAGCGCGGGCGGGGGAGAGAGCGAGGGACAGCACGAGCGCGCGAGAGAGAGAGAGCGAGGGACAGCACGAGCGCGCGAGAGAGAGAGCGAGGGACAGCGCGAGCGCGGGAGAGAGCGAGGGACAGCGCGAGCGCGGGAGAGAGCGAGGGACAGCGCGAGCGCGGGAGAGAGCGAGGGACAGCGCGAGCGCGGGAGAGAGCGAGGGACAGCGCGAGCGCGGGCGGGGGAGAGAGCGAGGGACAGCACGAGCGCGCGAGAGAGAGAGAGCGAGGGACAGCACGAGCGCGCGAGAGAGAGAGCGAGGGACAGCGCGAGCGCGGGAGAGAGCGAGGGACAGCGCGAGCGCGGGAGAGAGCGAGGGACAGCGCGAGCGCGGGAGAGAGCGAGGGACAGCGCGAGCGCGGGAGAGAGCGAGGGACAGCGCGAGCGCGGGAGAGAGCGAGGGACAGCGCGAGCGCGGGAGAGAGCGAGGGACGGCGCGAGCGCGGGAGAGAGCGAGGGACAGCGCTAGCGGGGGAGAGAGCGAGGGACAGCGCGATCGCGGGAGAGAGCGAGGGACAGCGCGATCGCGGGAGAGAGCGAGGGACAGCGCGATCGCGGGAGAGAGCGAGGGACAGCGCGAGCGCGGGAGAGAGCGAGGGACAGCGCGAGCGCGGGAGAGAGCGAGGGACAGCGCGAGCGCGGGAGAGAGCGAGGGACAGCGCGAGCGCGGGAGAGAGCGAGGGACAGCGCGAGCGCGGGAGAGAGCGAGGGACAGCGCGAGCGCGGGAGAGAGCGAGGGACAGCGCGAGCGCGCGCGAGAGAGCGAGCGAGGGACAGCGCGAGCGCGCGCGAGAGAGAGAGCGAGGGACAGCGCGAGCGCGGGCTAGAGAGCGAGCGAGGGACAGCGCGAGCGCGCGCGAGAGAGAGAGCGAGGGACAGCGCGAGCGCGCGCGAGAGTGAGGAACAGCGTGAATGCGCGTGCGCGAGCGAGGGACAGCGCGAGCGCGGGCGAGAGTGAGCGAGGGACAACGCGAGCGAGAGTGAGCGAGGGACAGCGCGAGCGCGAGAGAGAGCGAGGGACAGCGCGAGCGCGAGAGAGAGCGAGGCACAGCGCGAGCGCCGGAGAGAGCGAGGGACAGCGCGATCGCGGGAGAGAGCGAGGGACAGCGCGAGCGCGGGAGAGAGCGAGGGACAGCGCGAGCGCGGGAGAGAGCGAGGGACAGCGCGAGCGCGGGAGAGAGCGAGGGACAGCGCGAGCGCGGGAGAGAGCGAGGGACAGCGCGAGCGCGGGAGAGAGCGAGGGACAGCGCGAGCGCGGGAGAGAGCGAGGGACAGCGCGATCGCGGGAGAGAGCGAGGGACAGCGCGATCGCGGGAGAGAGCGAGGGACAGCGCGATCGCGGGAGAGAGCGAGGGACAGCGCGATCGCGGGAGAGAGCGAGGGACAGCGCGATCGCGGGAGAGAGCGAGGGACAGCGCGATCGCGGGAGAGAGCGAGGGACAGCGCGATCGCGGGAGAGAGCGAGGGACAGCGCGATCGCGGGAGAGAGCGAGGGACAGCGCGAGCGCGGGAGAGAGCGAGGGACAGCGCGAGCGCGGGAGAGAGCGAGGGACAGCGCGATCGCGGGAGAGAGCGAGGGACAGCGCGATCGCGGGAGAGAGCGAGGGACAGCGCGAGCGCGGGAGAGAGCGAGGGACAGCGCGAGCGCGGGAGAGAGCGAGGGACAGCGCGAGCGCGCGCGAGAGAGAGAGCGAGGGACAGCGCGAGCGCGCG
This sequence comes from Chiloscyllium plagiosum, assembly GCF_037043375.1. Classification (NCBI taxonomy): domain Eukaryota; kingdom Metazoa; phylum Chordata; class Chondrichthyes; order Orectolobiformes; family Hemiscylliidae; genus Chiloscyllium; species Chiloscyllium plagiosum. The sequence continues at coordinate 15,180,917 of NW_028270169.1, forward strand.
CGAGAGACAGCGCGAGCGCGCGCGAGAGAGAGAGCGAGGGACAGCGCGAGCGCGCGCGAGAGTGAGGAACAGCGTGAATGCGCGTGCGCGAGCGAGGGACAGCGCGAGCGCGGGCGAGAGTGAGCGAGGGACAGCGCGGGCGCCGGAGAGAGCGAGGGACAGCGCGGGCGCCGGAGAGAGCGAGGGACAGCGCGGGCGCCGGAGAGAGCGAGGGACAGCGCGGGCGCCGGAGAGAGCGAGGGACAGCGCGGGCGCCGGAGAGAGCGAGGGACAGCGCGGGCGCCGGAGAGAGCGAGGGACAGCGCGGGCGCCGGAGAGAGCGAGGGACAGCGCGGGCGCCGGAGAGAGCGAGGGACAGGGCGGGCGCCGGAGAGAGCGAGGGACAGCGCGGGCGGGGGAGAGAGCGAGGGACAGCGCGGGCGGGGGAGAGCGCGAGGGACAGCGCGGGCGGGGGAGAGCGCGAGGGACAGCGCGAGCGCGCGCGAGAGCGAGGGACAGCGCGAGCGCGCGCGAGAGTGAGCGAGGGACAGCGCGAGCGCGGGCGAGAGTGAGCGAGGGACAGCGCGAGCGCGGGAGAGAGCGAGGGACAGCGCGAGCGCGGGAGAGAGCGAGGGACAGCGCGGGCGGGGGAGAGAGCGAGGGACAGCGCGGGCGGGGGAGAGAGCGAGGGACAGCGCGGGCGGGGGAGAGAGCGAGGGACAGCGCGGGCGGGGGAGAGAGCGAGGGACAGCGCGGGCGGGGGAGAGAGCGAGGGACAGCGCGGGCGGGGGAGAGAGCGAGGGACAGCGCGGGCGGGGGAGAGAGCGAGGGACAGCGCGGGCGGGGGAGAGAGCGAGGGACAGCGCGGGCGGGGGAGAGAGCGAGGGACAGCGCGGGCGGGGGAGAGAGCGAGGGACAGCGCGGGCGGGGGAGAGAGCGAGGGACAGCGCGGGCGGGGGAGAGAGCGAGGGACAGCGCGGGCGCGCGCGGGGAGAGAGCGAGGGACAGCGCGGGCGCGCGCGCGGGAGAGAGCGAGGGACAGCGCGGGCGCGCGGGAGAGAGCGATGGAACAGCGCGAGCGGGGGAGAGAGCGAGGGACAGCGCGGGCGCGCGCGTGGAGAGAGCGAGGGACAGCGCGGGCGCGCGCGCGGGAGTGAGCGAGGGACAGCGCGGGCGGGGGAGAGAGCGAGGGACAGCGCGGGCGCGCGCGGGGAGAGAGCGAGGGACAGCGCGGGCGCGCGCGCGGGAGAGAGCGAGGGACAGCGCGGGCGCGCGCGCGGGAGAGAGCGATGGAACAGCGCGAGCGGGGGAGAGAGCGAGGGACAGCGCGAGCGGGGGAGAGAGCGAGGGACAGCGCGAGCGGGGGAGAGAGCGAGGGACAGCGCGAGCGGGGGAGAGAGCGAGGGACAGCGCGAGCGGGGGAGAGAGCGAGGGACAGCGCGAGCGGGGGAGAGAGCGAGGGACAGCGCGAGCGCGCGCGTGCGAGAGAGCGAGGGACAGCGCGGGCGCGGGCGGGCGAGAGAGCGAGGGACAGCGCGGGCGGGCGAGAGAGCGAGGGACAGCGCGGGCGCGCGCGCGGGAGAGAGAGAGAGCGAGGGACAGCGCGCGCGCGGGAGAGAGAGAGAGCGAGGGACAGCGCGAGCGCGGGAGAGAGAGAGAGCGAGGGACAGCGCGAGCGCGAGAGCGAGGGCAGCGCGAGCGCGAGAGCGAGGGACAGCGCGAGCGCGAGAGCGAGGGACAGCGCGAGCGCGAGAGCGAGGGACAGCGCGAGCGCGAGAGCGAGGGACAGCGCGAGCGCGAGAGCGAGGGACAGCGCGAGCGCGAGAGCGAGGGACAGCGCGAGCGCGAGAGCGAGGGACAGCGCGAGCGCGAGAGCGAGGGACAGCGCGAGCGAGAGAGCGAGGGACAGCGCGAGCGGGGGAGAGAGCGAGGGACAGCGCGAGCGGGGGAGAGAGCGAGGGACAGCGCGAGCGGGGGAGAGAGCGAGGGACAGCGCGGGCGGGGGAGAGAGCGAGGGACAGCGCGGGCGGGGGAGAGAGCGAGGGACAGCGCGGGCGGGGGAGAGAGCGAGGGACAGCGCGGGCGGGGGAGAGAGCGAGGGACAGCGCGGGCGGGGGAGAGAGCGAGGGACAGCGCGGGCGGGGGAGAGAGCGAGGGACAGCGCGGGCGGGGGAGAGAGCGAGGGACAGCGCGGGCGGGGGAGAGAGCGAGGGACAGCGCGGGCGGGGGAGAGAGCGAGGGACAGCGCGGGCGGGGGAGAGAGCGAGGGACAGCGCGGGCGGGGGAGAGAGCGAGGGACAGCGCGAGAGAGAGAGCGAGGGACAGCGCGAGAGAGAGAGCGAGGGACAGCACGAGAGAGAGAGCGAGGGACAGCGCGCGAGAGAGAGCGAGTGACAGCGCGAGCGCGCGCGAGAGAGAGAGAGAGCGCGAGGGACAGCGCGAGCGCGCGCGAGAGAGAGAGAGCGCGAGCGCGCGCGCGAGAGAGAGAGAGCGCGAGCGCGCGCGCGAGAGAGAGAGAGCGCGAGCGCGCGCGCGCGAGAGAGAGAGAGCGCGAGCGCGCGCGCGAGAGAGAGAGAGAGAGCGCGAGCGCGCGCGAGAGAGAGAGAGAGCGCGAGGGACAGCGCGAGCACGCGCGCGCGATAGAGAGCACGAGGGACAGCGCGAGAGCGCGCGAGAGAGAGAGCGAGGGACAGCGCGCGAGAGAGAGAGCGAGGGACAGCGCGCGAGAGAGAGAGCGAGGGACAGCGCGCGAGAGAGAGAGCGAGGGACAGCGCGCGAGAGAGAGAGCGAGGGACAGCGCGCGAGAGAGAGAGCGAGGGACAGCGCGCGAGAGAGAGAGCGAGGGACAGCGCGCGGAGAGAGAGCGAGGGACAGCGCGCGAGAGAGAGAGAGCGAGGGACAGCGCGAGAGAGAGAGAGAGCGAGGGACAGCGCGAGAGAGAGAGAGAGCGAGGGACAGCGCGAGAGAGAGAGAGAGCGAGGGACAGCGCGAGAGAGAGAGAGAGCGAGGGACAGCGCGAGAGAGAGAGAGAGCGAGGGACAGCGCGAGAGAGAGAGAGAGCGAGGGACAGCGCGAGAGAGAGAGAGAGCGAGGGACAGCGCGAGAGAGAGAGAGAGCGAGGGACAGCGCGAGAGAGAGAGAGAGCGAGGGACAGCGCGAGAGAGAGAGAGAGCGAGGGACAGCGCGAGAGAGAGAGAGAGCGAGGACAGCGCGAGAGAGAGAGAGAGCGAGGGACAGCGCGAGAGAGAGAGAGAGCGAGGGACAGCGCGAGAGAGAGAGAGAGCGAGGGACAGCGCGAGAGAGAGAGAGCGAGGGACAGCGCGAGAGAGAGAGAGCGAGGGACAGCGCGAGAGAGAGAGAGCGAGGGACAGCGCGAGAGAGAGAGAGCGAGGACAGCGCGAGAGAGAGAGAGCGAGGGACAGCGCGAGCGCGAGAGCGAGGGACAGCGCGAGCGAGAGAGCGAGGGACAGCGCGAGCGAGAGAGCGAGGGACAGCGCGAGCGAGAGAGCGAGGGACAGCGCGAGCGAGAGAGCGAGGGACAGCGCGAGCGAGAGAGCGAGGGACAGCGCGAGCGAGAGAGCGAGGGACAGCGCGAGCGAGAGAGCGAGGACAGCGCGCGAGAGAGAGCGAGGGACAGCGCGCGAGAGAGAGCGAGGGACAGCGCGCGAGAGAGAGCGAGGGACAGCGCGCGAGAGAGAGCGAGTGACAGCGCGAGCGCGCGCGAGAGAGAGAGAGAGAGCGCGAGGGACAGCGCGAGCGCGCGCGAGAGAGAGAGCGCGCGAGGGACAGCGCAAGCGCGCGCGAGCGCGCGCGCAAGCGCGCGCGCGAGAGAGAGAGAGAGCGCGAGCGCGCGCGAGAGAGAGAGAGAGAGCGCGAGCGCGCGCGAGAGAGAGAGAGAGAGCGAGAGCGCGCGCGAGAGAGAGAGAGAGAGAGCGCGAGCGCGCGCGCGAGAGAGAGAGAGAGCGCGAGCGCGCGCGAGAGAGAGAGAGAGCGCGAGCGCGCGCGAGAGAGAGAGAGAGAGCGCGAATGAGAGAGAGAGAGCGCGAGAGAGAGAGAGAGAGAGCGCGAGCGCGCGCGAGAGAGAGAGAGCGCGAGGGACAGCGCGAGCGCGCGCGCGCGATAGAGAGCGCGAGGGACAGCGCGAGAGCGCGCGAGAGAGAGAGCGAGGGACAGCGCGCGAGAGAGAGAGCGAGGGACAGCGCGCGAGAGAGAGAGCGAGGGACAGCGCGCGAGAGAGAGAGCGAGGGACAGCGCGCGAGAGAGAGAGCGAGGGACAGCGCGCGAGAGAGAGAGCGAGGGACAGGCGCGCGAGAGAGAGAGCGAGGGACAGCGCGCGAGAGAGAGAGCGAGGGACAGCGCGCGAGAGAGAGAGCGAGGGACAGCGCGCGAGAGAGAGAGCGAGGGACAGCGCGCGAGAGAGAGAGCGAGGGACAGCGCGCGAGAGAGAGAGCGAGGGACAGCGCGAGAGAGAGAGAGCGAGGGACAGCGCGAGAGAGAGAGAGCGAGGGACAGCGCGAGAGAGAGAGAGCGAGGGACAGCGCGAGAGAGAGAGAGCGGAGGGACAGCGCGAGAGAGAGAGAGCGAGGGACAGCGCGAGAGAGAGAGAGCGAGGGACAGCGCGAGAGAGAGAGAGCGAGGGACAGCGCGAGAGAGAGAGAGCGAGGGACAGCGCGAGAGAGAGAGAGCGAGGACAGCGCGAGAGAGAGAGAGCGAGGGACAGCGCGAGAGAGAGAGAGCGAGGGACAGCGCGAGAGAGAGAGAGCGAGGGACAGCGCGAGAGAGAGAGAGCGAGGGACAGCGCGAGAGAGAGAGCGCGAGGGACAGCGCGAGAGAGAGAGCGAGGGACAGCGCGAGCGCGCGCGAGAGAGAGCGAGGGACAGCGCGAGAGAGAGAGCGAGGGACAGCGCGAGAGAGAGAGCGAGGGACAGCGCGAGCGCGCGCGCGAGAGAGAGCGAGGGACAGCACGAGAGCGCTCGCGGGAGAGTGCGAGGGACAGCGCGAGCGCGCGCGGGGGAGAGAGCGAGGGGCAGCGCGAGCGCGCGCGGGAGAGCGAGCGTGAGGACAGCGCGAGCGCGCGCCAGAGAGAGAGAGAGCGAGCGAGGGACAGCCCGAGTGCACACGCGCGAGAGAGAGAGCGAGGGACAGCATGAGCGCGCGGCGCGCGCGATAGCACGAGGGACAGGGCGAGCGCGCGCGCAAGAGAGTGTGAGGGACAGCGCGAGCGCGCGAGAGAGAGAGCGAGTGACAGCGCGAGCGCGCGCGAGAGAGAGAGCGAGGGACAGCGCGAGCGCGCGCCAGAGAGAGAGAGAGCGAGCGAGGGACAGCCCGAGCGCACACGCGCGAGAGAGAGAGCGAGGGACAGCATGAGCGCGCGCGCGCGCGCAATAGCACGAGGGACAGCGCGAGCGCGCGCGCAAGAGAGTGTGAGGGACAGCGCGAGCGCGCGAGAGAGAGCGAGTGACAGCGCGAGCGCGCGCGAGAGAGATAGAGAGCGAGGGACAGCGCTAGCGCGCGCGAGAGAGATAGAGAGCGTGAGGGACAGCGCGAGCGCGCGCGAGAGAGAGAGAGAGCGCGAGGGACAGCGCGAGCGCGCGCGAGAGAGAGAGAGAGCGCGAAGGACAGCGCGAGCGCGCGCGAGAGAGAGAGAGAGCGCGAGGGACAGCGCGAGCGCGCGAGAGAGAGAGAGAGAGCGCGAGGGACAGCGCGAGCGCGCGCGAGAGAGAGAGAGAGCGCGAGAGAGAGAGAGAGAGAGAGCGCGAGAGAGAGAGAGAGAGAGAGAGAGAGAGAGAGAGAGAGAGAGAGAGAGAGAGAGAGAGAGAGAGAGAGAGAGAGAGAGAGAGAGAGCGCGCGAGGGACAGCGCGAGCGCGCCGAGGAGAGAGAGAGAGCGCGAGGGACAGCGCGAGCGCGCGCGAGAGAGAGAGAGAGCGCGAGGGACAGCGCGAGCGCGCGCGAGAGAGAGAGAGAGCGCGAGGGACAGCGCGAGCGCGCGCGCGCGATAGAGAGCGCGAGGGACAGCGTGAGCGCGCGGCGCGCGATAGCACGAGGGACAGCGCGAGAGCGCGCGGGTGAGAGAGTGAGGGACAGCGCGAGAGCGCGCCGGGAGAGAGAGTGAGGGACAGCGCGCGCGCGAGCGAGAGCGAGCGTAAGGGACAACGCGCGCGCGAGCGAGAGCGAGCGTGAGGGACAGCGCGCGCGCGAGCGCGAGCGCGAGAGAGCGAGCGAGGGACAGCGCGAGCGCGAGAGAGCGGGGAGGGACAGCGCGAGCGCGAGAGAGCGAGGGAGGGACAGCGCGAGCGCGAGAGAGCGAGGGAGGGACAGCGCGAGCGCGAGAGAGCGAGGGAGGACAGCGCGAGCGCGAGAGAGCGAGCGAGGGGACAGCGCGAGCGCGAGAGAGCGAGCGAGGGACAGCGCGAGCGCGAGAGAGCGAGCGAGGGACAGCGCGAGCGCGAGAGAGCGAGCGAGGGACAGCGCGAGCGCGAGAGAGCGAGCGAGGGACAGCGCGAGCGCGATAGAGAGCGAGCGAGGGAAACGCGAGCGCGATAGAGAGCGAGCGAGGGAAACGCGAGCGCGATAGAGAGCGAGCGAGGGAAACGCGAGCGCAATAGAGAGCGAGCGAGGGAAAACGCGAGCGCAATAGAGAGCGAGCGAGGGAAACGCGAGCGCGATAGAGAGCGAGCGAGGGACAGCGCGAGCGCGATAGAGAACGAGCGTGAGGGACAGCTTGTGCGCGATCGAGAGTGAGCGTGAGGGACAGCGCGAGCGAGCGCGCGTGAGAGAGAAGAGCGAGGGACTGCGCGGGCTCGCGAGAGAGATAGAGAGCGGGACAGCGCGAGCGCGCGGCGCGCGAGAGCGAGCGTGAGGGACAGCGCGCGCACGAGCGAGAGCGAGCGTGAGGGACAGCGTGCGCGAGCGAGAGCGAGGGACAGCGCGAGCGCGCGCGGGAGAGAGAGAGAGAGAGAGAGAGAGCGAGGGACAGCGCGAGCGCGCCGCGGGAGAGAGAGAGAGAGAGAGCGAGGGACAGCGCGAGCGCGCGCGAGCGTGAGGGACAGCGCGAGCGCGCGCGAGCGTGAGGGACAGCGCGAGCGAGAGCGAGCGTGAGGGACAGCGCGAGCGAGAGCGAGCGTGAGGGACAGCGCGAACGCGCGCGAGCATGAGGGACCAGCGCGAGCGAGAGCGAGCTTGAGGGACAGCGCGAGCGAGAGCGAGCGTGAGGGACAGCGCGAGCGAGAGCGAGCGTGAGGGACAGCGCGAGCGAGAGCGAGCGAGAGCGAGCGTGAGGGACAGCGCGAGCGAGAGCGAGCGTGAGGGACAGCGCGAGCGAGAGCGAGCGTGAGGGACAGCGCGAGCGAGAGAGCGAGCGTGAGGGACAGCGCGAGCGAGAGCGAGAGCGAGAGGGAGAGCGAGAGGGAGAGCGAGAGGGGAGAGCGAGAGGGAGAGGGGAGAGGGAGAGCGAGGGACAGCACGAACGCGCTCGCGAGAGAGTGAGAGCGAGGGACAGCGCGAGCGCGCGCCCAGCGAGCGCCCGCAAGGGACAGCGCGAGAGAGAGAAGGAGCGCGCGAGGGACAGCGTGGAAAGAGAGAGAGAGAGAGCGCGAGGGACAGCGCCAGAGAGAGAGAGAGAGAGCGCGAGGGACAGCGTGAAAGAGAGAGAGAGAGCGCGAGAGAGAGAGGAGCGCGAGGGACAGCGCCAGAGAGAGAGAGAGAGAGAGAGAGAGCGAGGGACAGCGCCAGAGAGAGAGAGAGAGAGAGAGCGCGAGGGACAGCGTGAAAGAGAGAGAGAGAGCGCGAGAGAGAGAGAGAGAGCGAGGGACAGCGCGAGCGCGAGAGAGAGCGAGGGACAGCGCGAGCGCGAGAGAGCGAGGACAGCGCGAGCGCGAGAGAGAGCGAGGGACAGCGCGAGGCGCGAGAGAGAGCGAGGGACAGCGCGAGCGCGAGGAGAGAGCGAGGGACAGCGCGAGCGCGAGAGAGAGCGAGGGACAGCGCGAGCGAGAGGAGAGAGCGAGGACAGCGCGAGCGCGAGAGAGAGCGAGGGACAGCGCGAGCGCGAGAGAGAGCGAGGGACAGCGCGAGCGCGAGAGAGAGCGAGGGACAGCGCGAGCGCGAGAGAGAGCGAGGGACAGCGCGAGCGCGAGAGAGAGCGAGGGACAGCGCGAGCGCGAGAGAGAGCGAGGGACAGCGCGAGCGCGAGAGAGAGCGAGGACAGCGCGAGCGCGAGAGAGAGCGAGGGACAGCGCGAGCGCGAGAGAGAGCGAGGGACCAGCGGCGAGAGCGAGGGACAGCGCGAGCGCGAGAGAGAGCGAGGGACAGCGCGAGCGCGAGAGAGAGCGAGGGACAGCGCGAGCGCGAGAGCGAGCGAGGGACAGCGCGAGCGCGAGAGAGCGAGCGAGGGGACAGCGCGAGCGCGAGAGAGCGAGCGAGGGACAGCGCGAGCGCGAGAGCGAGCGAGGACGGCGAGAAGCGAGCGAGGACAGCGCGAGCGCGAGAGCGAGCGAGGGACAGCGCGAGCGCGAGAGAGAGCGAGCGAGGGACAGCGCGAGCGCGATAGAGAGCGAGCGAGGGAAACGCGAGCGCGATAGAGAGCGAGCGAGGGAAACGCGAGCGCGATAGAGAGCGAGCGAGGGAAACGCGAGCGCGATAGAGAGCGAGCGAGGGAAACGCGAGCGCGATAGAGAGCGAGCGAGGGAAACGCGAGCGCGATAGAGAGCGAGCGAGGGACAGCGCGAGCGCGATAGAGAACGAGCGTGAGGGACAGCTTGTGCGCGATCGAGAGTGAGCATGAGGGACAGCGCGAGCGAGCGCGCGTGAGAGAGAAAGAGCGAGGGACTGCGCGGGCTCGCGAGAGAGATAGAGAGCGGGACAGCGCGAGCGCTCGCGCGCGAGAGAGAGAGCGAGGGACAGTGCGCGCGCGAGGGAGAGAGCGAGGGACAGCGAGAGTGCGGCGCGAGAGCGAGAGCGAGCGTGAGGGACAGCGCGCGCACGAGCGAGAGCGAGCGTGAGGGACAGCGTGCGCG